>NC_054537.1:31907896-31974071 GCF_017654505.1 Polyodon spathula | reverse complement strand
CACATTTTTTATGTGAAATAAAATGTAGTTGATATGAATGCACTTTCATTGAACATACATACTTTTGCACACATAACTTTAACGTGCATTTCACGGGGCACCTTTAAGGGCTGAGAATTAGTAGACAGACAGGACAGTGAACCATGAGGAGCTTCCTCACCGGTCTGGGAGCAAGATAACCATGAGAGCAAGGTTCTGGTATGGTTGGGATCGAAGAACATATAACACATGGAGAGTCCCTTTATTGGTCGGAGGACCACGTTCTAATGGCCTGGGGAGACTCGGCTACCCATAGGGTCAGAAAGATCACAGACAGGGCTGGCATCAGGTGGCGACCTCGTGGTTGAGATCAAGCTGGCGTCTCGTGCCCTGAAGGAACCTGTGACTAGGAGACAGTTTAGAGGCCAGAGCTAAGACAGATAGCTGGCTAGAGGAGAAAGATTAGGATAGGGGGCATATGGAGGCAAAAGTGCATAAGCTGTGAAAGTACAGTTGTGGCCGGGGGTCCCCTCTGGCTTCCTGAGAGAATCTCAGCCATGTAGGCATATGGGCGGCGCAGCCAAACCCGAGGCAGGGGGAGTGAGTTTCATTGCCTCCCAAAGACGGGTCACCCGGCTTTCGCAAACCTCACGTGAAGAGAAAGACCACATGGATATACGCTAGAAGCACACATGGATATAAGCTAGAAACATTAAAAAAACAAGGTAAAGTGTTAGTAGGATAACTAGGGATTGGAGGCCATCTGTGCTGTGGAGAGGAAAAAAAAACACTTTGTTTAACTTTTTTAATGGGGGTAAACCTCTGGTCGTCCTTGGCAGAGAGGGCACCCCCACTCTGGGTAAGCTAACAACTGAGTGCTGGGCTGTTGCAATATCTGAGGGAGATGATCTGATATAATATAAGTCTCTACTGCTGATGAAGACCAACACCCTAGGCTGTTGATGAGGTGCTGGTTCACCGCTGCGCTTGCTGCTGAAGTAGCTGCTCCTATCCTGAAGGAGTGCGTTGTATAGAACTGAGGCGGCAGGGTGGCTCTTGAAGTGAGAGCCAATAGATGAGAGGAGAACCAATGTCGAAATAATTGTCCTGGATATGTCTGTGAGTAGCGGGTCTGTTGAGAGAGCATAATTCCTGGTGGCGAGGTATTTGGATATGTATGAAAATGGGCACAAGAGAGAGTTGATTTTAGATAGTTGGATGAACTGCCCTTGCCGCAGTTGATCAGTCTTAGATGTAAGATGAAGCGGCTGCCAGGAAACAGAGACATATCGGAGTGGCGTAGACCCAGGGATAGAAAGCTGTTTTTTGATGGTACTGTAAACTTTGCACATATCATAGAGCCGAAGAAAACTATGAAATATAAGGTTTCCATGGTGAGGTCGTCGGCTGGATTGAAGCAGCTATTTTGCAATGTTTTGATGAGTTTGGAAAGAATGTCTCAGGTTATCGGCTGTCTGGTTGGGGTGGCTGAAGGCAAGCTGTTTTCGATCCCTCGAAGAGTTAGGTGGACAGCTGGAATTGATAGTAGAGAAGGGGATGGTATAGACCTGAGGCGGTACTTGTACTGGATGCCAGAAATGTAAGACTGAATAGATGATGGTGCCAGTTTGAGAATATTGTTTATCTCCAAGACAAATTCCAGCAGGAAAACTTGATTGAATGGAGATGGTGAAGTCTGATTCTGGGTACAGAAGATGGAAAAAGCAGTCCATGCAGAGGCATAGGTAGCTCAGGTGAATGGAGCCAGAGCTGTAGCCATGTATTGGTAAGCTGACTGGAGCAAGTTGGATAATGTTGAGTTGCTCACAACATCAGACAGCTGAAGGTAAGGACCTGCAGAGGTATGGGGTCCAGGAATATGAAAGCGAGACAAAGCATCAGCAGCATTATTGAGAATAGCCGGTAGGTAGCAAGCTTGTATAATAAAGCTGTTTGACACTGATATCCAGACTAGACGGTAGAGTAGTTGCATGACTAATTGAGATGAAGATCCGTCTTTATTAATGATGTGAACTGTGGATGTGTTGTCACTGAAAAACAGAATGTATTTTCATGGACATAGGTGTCCCCATAGAGAGCGGCCACTACAATGGGATACAGTTCCAACAGAGGTGACGATTTTTGTTGAGCAGAGAGTGTTTGAATTTCTTGAGGCCATGTACTGGAAAACCACTGGGACTTGAATAGCCTGCCAAATCCTGCATATGATGCGTCTGTGGACAAGCTGAGTTCTGGAGCTGCTATGAAATCATCACAGAAAAGTGTTCCGTTCCAGTGCTGAAGCAGCATTATCCACATTTTAATGTATTTCCTTGCTTCAGGAGGGATGGGGATAGAAGCATTGAGGTTTGGAGTGATAGTAGAGGGTCAGGAGATGTGATATGAATGTCCTGCCTTGCAGGATGATGCGAATAGCATAATTGAAGTGTCCAAGGAACATTACAACATGTTGATGCAGAGTCGTTAGCAACACGCGAATGGAAGCTGGTGTGGTTCAGTTTTGCTTACCATGTAAAAGATTTCTATGGGCGCTTCTGTTGCATGTCCCATTCTGATCAAGGGCATTTCTAAACCACTAAAGACATTCTCAACATCAGGTATTGAGCAAATCTATAAAAATACAGAAACACCCAATGTTGTTTACCAGAGGCCTGCAATGAAACATAACAAACAAAACTGTCTCATTGTCCCTGGTGTTGAGCATTAACATTCCCACACCCCACCACAGCTCTGGCACTGTCAAGAAACATTCTTTCATGTTTACAGTGAAACTTGGTGACCTTAGCTGTGAGCTCATTCACCGTGCATGTCTAATAACTGCCACTTGACAGCCCCACTGTATAACAATAACATTTGCACTGGGCATAGCAATGAGTTAACCTGTTAAACTGAACAATTCCTCTTTATTACTGATTTCAGAAATGCTTATCTCCATCTATATAACACCCTGCTTACTCCACCTGCTGGGAAAAAAAGATGAAATGATTACTTTTAATGTCGTCTAGACTGACAAGACTCAGAGCAGTCACATTCTTCCTTTTGCAGACACAGGAACTTGTTGATATACATGCAGGTTCTGATACAGATTTACACAATTTTCTTTTCTAAAAGACATAAAGGCATTTGTAATATATCACATGTCAGGATAAGTCCATTCTATGTAGGGTCCTATTTAATCAAGAATTGCTTGAAACATTTGCAGAAAAGCAATGTTGTAAAAAATTACAAATTAATTTGATAAACCTCTATAGTTGCTCCTTGAGGTGTATTCTAATGAGTTGTAAGTAAATGCCTTTGGAGGTTTTGCAGAACCTGTAATGCAAAAAAAAAAGAGATGACAAAAGAAGAGCATGATTCCAGAGCCATTTCAAGGCTGTCAGCGTTATATATAAAAATAACACTCTTACAGGTTCTAGTTACTGTTCGGATTATCCAAATAGAAAGCTTAAAACTGATATCTACTATATATTTTGAATGATTACATTTTTTTTTTAATGTGTCTGTAAATAAAGAACTAGTTCTGAATTGGTTCAACACAGTAAGAAAATTGAATAACACAGGACTATGTTATATATCTTTTATTGGTGTGTCTTATCACTGTCTGTCTTTTTTCAATTGTCATTGATAGATAATAATATGTAAATATATAATGTCACACTTTCTCTAGTCCACTGATATTATAGAGTGTATTGGATTTGAACTTGTTCTCGTTTAAGGCAATGGTATACCTTCCACAACTGGCAAGTCTTATTTTACCTGTTACGCCTTCTTTTATGATCAACAGTATCTCTATTCCAGAGGTCATTTCAATGTAATATGACACATACAAAGTGGGACATCAGAATGTCTGTATATCTTCCATGTTTTCTTTGGGTCTGCACACCTGTGCTAGTCACCACTGATGTTAAGTTTCATCAACAGAAGCATTTATTACAATAATTTATAAAGAAGCATACACTATATATTCATACAATCTAGTAATTGTAAACACTGATATAATTCATTACATTATGTTTGAACTCAATACAATCTTCCTTGTACCAATATTAAAACATACAACAAAATTTTTCCTTGATTTAACCACCAAAAATCTAGATTTAGCTTAAATACATAAATGTTAACAAACATATTCTTCAAAGTTTTGGAAATTGTACTTTTAGATATAATTTATAAAAGTTGAAAACATGTATCGTTAATTCAGCATTTTAAATCAGTCTATAAATCTTTTTGTTTAAACTTGACGAGTCAACATTTAGCTGACACGTTAAATCTGGGTTCTAATAAATAAATCAGTGAATTTAAATATTCTTTTTTACACTTGGTGATTCAACATTTACCTAATAAATAAATCCAAAAAACATTATCGATCAGCAATTAAATCAGAAAAAGTAAATGTGGATTTTCACAAAATAATTATAATTAAGCTGCCCTTACACCCTGAGAGGCAATGTTTCATCTTTCCCGCCTTCTCTGCATACTACAGTACCAAAAGAAATTACACATTTCAAAATGTTTAAGAATGTGTTTGTTAACATTTATGTATTAAGCTAAATCAGATTTTTTTTTTGGTTAAATCCAGGAAAAAATATACGATTTACATTAAATCTGGGAAAAACACTTAAAATAGGGGCACTGTTTTTTTTTTACACTTCGCACCCCATACATTGAAGGCACCATTTTGGCTCTGTTCACTGCCATTTCACTGCCATTTGTCACTTCAAACATCATTTCCCCGGTTCTACAAGCCTAGAGTGAACGTCAACGGCTCATTTGAAAGGTAATAACTTGGATTAATTAGCTATCATTTATGTATTTATTTGAAAATTTATATAATATAAATAAATAAATAAATAAATTACTGAACTGACTCTAGTCCTAGTCGTGCCCCCCTTACTGACTCCCCGAGCCCCACACTTTGCGCCCCACTAGTCTAGGGAACAATTACTTGAAGGTACATGAATATAAACTAATATTACCAAGAAATGGAAAGCCATGCAGGTCAAACCCATGTAATACACATAAAAATATATCTAGAACATGTTCTAAATTGAAATATTACACTTTTTATTTTTAATCAATCAATTAAACCAGAGCCAATGAAAAGTTTTGTCAGGCTAAAATTATTTGTTGCAGGTAGATGTGGGTGTCTATTTTAATGCAACCACACTGTTATTTCAAAATGCACTGAACCTTTGTCAGTCAATTCTTCTTCTAAGTTTCACTTCCAGAAAAACGATATTGATTGAAAAACAAACAATATTACAAACTATACTATACTATACTGATGGTTTATGGGTTCACTGTAAAACTGTTGACTACACAGTAAAGTTGAATCTACAGAAAGAAAAACAAAACATACATTCCCACTTTGTAAATTGTATGTGTATGTTGGAAAGAAAAGAAAAGATACTGTTTCTTGTTTTGCAATTAACATAGTTTTATTAATACATGCCAACACATGTTAATGGCAAAATTCTTCAGACCAATAGAGAGGACTTTACAGCACAGGAGCAACCAAGTTTGTCCTTTGGTTTAGTACACAATTTGATATAGCTCTGTGATGACCATATGCTTCACTCTCTTCATCTCCTTGGTAAATTGTGAAAAAAGTTTTTCCCCATATAAAACTGGAGCCACATCCTTTCACACCATGACAGTAGAATTACAACAACAGCCTGGGGTGTGGTTACAAAATATCTTATGGTAAACTCTCTGCAGTAAGCCTGTTTTGTTAGCTTAATCTCTGTAGTGTTGCCTTTGGTAGATTTCCAATAGTTCACATGTATAGTCACCATTAATGGTGGAGCGGTTACTGAGACACGGTTTAAAAAAAACAAATAAAACAATATAGAATGAACCACAATTCACATTGCAGATGAGCTGCAGTAAATAGTGTATCTATATTATTCTGTAATTGTTTGATAAGACTTAATAATCAGCCATGTGCAGACCAGACAATGCAGGGCTCATTAAGTGTATGGTGTGTTAATACCTTTTTTTTTTAACAATCCTTAATGGTCCATTTCTAATGAGAAGAACATTACCTTTGGCCCAACAAAATGTGCAGTCACTAAAAAAGTTAATTACGTGTTAAATATGAAAAACAATATGTTAAAATGTTAAATAATTATAAAACTATTTGTGAAAAAGCTGGATGTGACCTAACAAACTTTATAGAAGAATTCATAAAAAAAAAAAAAAAGGATTAATTAATCCTTTGAAATAGGGTCTGTGTGTCTCTCAAATTACAATTCAGGGGGATCAAAGAGGACGTTATTTATTTATATGGAATTTTATTTTTAGTTACAGTAAACTTTTCTCAAATGCATTCACATTTTCTTTGAAAGAAATCTTGCAGTGGAGTTGTACTTGCAATAGTCACATCAAGCACAGTGCTCAGAGTTCTGAAATGTATAAGACTTTGCCTCAACCCCAGCAGCCTGACATAGCTTTTAAGAAGAGACACACTCCAGAGAAAGTTGAGTTTGCAGTCATCAAGGAATACAACAATGTATGAAATGTAATGAAAACACACAGCTCTTAGAATTCAGGCTAAATTGGTTAACTGATTATCTGGCCCAATGTACAAAGGTGTGACAGAGAGCCAGCTGCTTGGTTCTGAGTCAGAATCAACCGAGAAACTATGTCTCATCCCTATGTCTCACTCTCACGCGTTCTCCCACACCCCTTTTACAAGCACATATTAAAAAGTGTACTATATCGCAAACTGTAAACCACATTTTATTTGCGTGCCAATACCTAATTATGTGATGTACCAAATACAGTTTTAATGTTTGTCCAAAAATTGCTATATACTGCCTAATTTTCTGATTTTTTTTCACAGTATTTCATACCTTGTTGTTCATATTACTATACATGTATTTATGTTGACAAAGGAAAATTAAGGAAGCCTGGAAGTATTGTTTTATAAATCTCATATGCTGATAATGTATTTTCCAGCATACAGTTTAATACAAAATTATTTTATGGTAGGATTGCATTTGACAGTTAAATACTGCTTAGACAAAAGAGGCAATGAGGACAGACAGTGTAAAAAGAATACCTGATCTTGATAAATTTAGTATTTCTACAGTTATTTCCAAGTTATTTTTATGTTTATATATAAATTCAAATCAGCAATATATGATCAATAGATGTAGAGAAATAGTAAATACAAAAGTGGAAAAATCTTCTTCTTGGAAAAGCATTTTAAATAAATTAAGATTATTATGAAACTTTCATACTTGTTGATTCTGATATGTATATGTACTACTATCTTGCACTTTTTTATGTTTAACTATCCACTAGGCAATGCAAACTTGAGCAAACTTTGACCTGGTATTTTCCACGGCAGGGCCAAGAGCCCTTAAAATGAAAAACACCCAACACAACACATAAGAATATGGAACATGTTACTGATTTTTATAAATCTATACTACACCAACAGAGCACTGACCTGTGACATGTCATCACTTCTTTCTTTCTTCTTAATGAAACAAGTATTGATATGTTCTGCTGCCTATCTCTGATTTCACCTTTTTCCTGCCAATGGTTTTCTATAACAGCACCTGGTAGAGTCTATGTTTTATTTATGTTGTTTACTTTTCTGTGCTGGGCCTATTTTGTGACAACACCAGCAAACATTGTATCCTAGCATTTGCCTCACTATAAATATCAATATAATTAATTTGTGCTGTACCAGTACACCTCTTCAGTCACAGTATTTTTTCTACAAAGCCCATATCAAATACTTGAATGAATAAATCTGTCTGCCCACTGTGTTAAAGAAAACTGAAGCATGGTCATGCTTGTTGAAGGCTGGATTGAGGACTTACTGAAACAGGACTACTGTAAATTAATGGCCCTTCTTAGCAGCAGGGCACTCACCTAATCAGAGCTGAATTATTTCCAGACCAGCTTTTACTAAATGCTTCGACAGCTATCTCTTGAAGAGGAGGATGGTTTACCTAGTTTTGAGCTGATGGCATTTCAGCTTGCCATTTCAGCTTAGAATAGAGTAAGTATGACATTATACACTGTCCTGGCCATTTACATCAGAACACTGATCTCCCCAAATTAAAAAATCTAATTACGCTAGCTCAATGCAGCAATTGCCCACAACAGCTCAGGAGAACTGGTCAGTGGCCTTCCTTCAATTGCACAACCCTAACCCTAACCTTAACCCTAACCCTAACCCAAAGGTTAACCCTGCATGTGTCTGCTTGAGCACACTGAGTGCCTGGTCAGTTGGGTCCACTGTAGTGCAGTAAGGAGAAACTGTCCCTGATTTTGCATCCCCAACCGATTTTGCCAATGTAACGCTCCTTGTGAAATAACCAGCGAACAATGAGAGGTTTTCTGAACTCTCTTTAAAAAAACAGTACAATAATAATAATTTGTGTGTTGTTTTTATGTTTCCAGGTTTTGGTTTTGGAAAGCCATGGAATAACTCAACTCACAATGGGGCAGTGTCTAGGGCTTGTAACCAGAAGGTCACTGGTTCAAATCCCACCTCTGCCACTGACTTGACTCACTGTGTGACCCTGAGCAAGTCATTTAACTTCCTTGTGCTCCATCCAGCAGATGAGATGTTAAATCAATGTCCTATAGTAAATGACTCTGCATATAATGCACAGTTCACAGCCTACCTCTGTAAAGCGCTTTGTGATGGTGGTCCACTTGAAAGGCGCTATCAAAAAAATAAAGATATTATATTATTTGTATGTGTTATTAATGAAAATGAAGATCTTTATAAACCTATTGGAATATGTTTAATTTTAACTCCTTTTTTTCATTGGAAATATAATGTATTTAAACATGTATTCTGGTTCAAAGTTCTGTAGTCAACAATCATTATTCACCATACATAGGAATTGAACTGAAAGAGAATGCAATTTGTTTGAACTCTAGAGCGTATATTTTTCTTCTATGTTCATATTTAATTACCAGTATGGCTGTTACATCATTATAAAGCCAAGTTTAATTAAAACAATACAACAATTTGGAAAGATATCTAAGGGCCAGTTGGAATACTTGGAAAAATGGAGGAAAATATTTTACTTTTTATCCATACTTCAGCATGCTAATAATTGATGGCAAATTGCTTTTATTTTCATAATCGATTTGAAATGGAGTAGTGACAGTTATGGCCTTAGTGGAAAAGGAGCAACTGAGCAATCCTATAACTTATATGTTATTGGGAAGAAAACTGGTGCTGTTAGTGTTACAAAAAGAGTTGACAAATAGTAAAATGATTGTAAGTACATTGTAAGAACATTGTAAGTATATTATAACAGCACTACATTTTAAGTTATAAAATACACAATTGTTTAAATCCGTAAAACAGTATAAATTAAAAAAAATAATAATTATTCTTTAAAATTAGCTTAGAAACGTGGTTGTTTTTCTGATAGGAGACTCAGCTTCATGTTGTTTTTGATCTTTGTTTCCTTCTCCTCCCTGCCTCTGTCTTGCAGCTTGCCTTGTCCAAGGGGAGAAGGTGGCCCAGAGGACCACTTGTTCTGCCTGCTGGCTAGCCTATCAGTCTGTGTCAGCCAGTATTAGAGCAGCTACCAAGACCCAATGGACAAGGCCACAGGCTAAATTATGTAATTGTATTATTATTGTTAATTCAGTAAACCGCAATTCAACTCATAAGTGAACGTCTCCTTCCTAGAAACTAGTTGTAGAAGTGTGTCACCAAACAAAAATTACTTCATGATAAATCGTACACGGATTAACAAGACTTTGAAAAAAAAGAAAACATATGGAAAGATGTTGCTTTGGACTTGGGCATGAATGGTATGTATTATAAAACATGAAATTATGAACGAATAGCATATATAAGCACGTGGATTTTGCGCAGTATAGGTTATAACAAGCATATATATATATATATATATATATATATATATATATATATATATATATATATATATATATATATATATATATATGTGTGTGTGTGTGTGTGTGTTTATTTAATTGTAGTTGAAGAAGTACAGAAACAATGGCCTAACCTGGAGACACATATCAGAGAAAGCAGCGTGACAGGGTAACCAAAAGTGGCCAGGGTAACAGTCAAAAAAGAGGGGCAGTACGTAGCATTGATAGAATTTCTGGCTCCATACACAGAGAGTAGAAGGTAAATATGGTAAAGTATTTTCAGTAGCTCACTGCTAGCTTCCCAACTTTTAGATATATTTATTACAGGAGTGAGTGTTTGAAATAAAATATTGGTCATATGGTTTCTGATGCTATGACAATGGTACGCAATTGTGTAATATCATATGTTTTTTTGTTGTTTTTTTTTTTATTATTATTATTATTATTATTATTATTATTATTATTATTATTATTATTATTATTATTATTATGTATTGCATAACAACATTATTATAGATCTAGTAGAAATGTACTAATTAGCAAACATTTTAGCTTCCATCTTTAGTGCACTTCCATCTAGGGCACAATCTTTTGCTGATCATTAAGTTTACACTGCATTTAATAATTTTTTGTGTTCAAAGTTATGTAAGAATTAACAAAATAATTGTATTTATGTTTTATTAATACTGAAACTAGGTATATTTAATAGAAAGCCTCCACTGCACATCAGCGTTCTCAAGTACAATATTTAAGGATCTGGTGTGCAATGGATTGACACACGACTTTGTTGGATGACGGATGATAAATGACGGAACAGACCCAGTGTGCGTCAGTCTTAAGGCAGCTCTGCAGCAATGCCAAAGCAAATGCGTGGGCTTGTATAGTAGCTTCATACCGATAGCTGTCAAAATATGTATTTTTTTTCTGTTAGGTAAGATTTGAGTTACATGTTTTTTTTCCACAGATTTGTTTGTTAGAAATGTTAGCTAAATGTTGGCTTGCCAAGTATAAAAATATATGCTAAGAAAAGGGGGCATCATATAAAATATAACACCACTGGCCTAGAAGTTAGTGTCTGTAGTCCTCAAGATTCAAGGTTCACATCCACCTGTCTCTTACAAATTTTTATATATTTTTTTTTTATATTTTTTTATTAAGACTGGAATTCCACTTTTTAGTGATTGATTCAATCTATAGTTGATAACAATGTTTATTATTTGAGTTTTTGATTTTCATGGTTTTCATGTAAACTAACTCCATATCTGCCATTGGGAGCATAATCACTCCAGTCAATGTATAGGCAATGTCAAGATGGAAACAGATGTCCCACTGGAATAATGTAGGGGGCGTAATGCATGCATAGTTTGCTTGTGTCTGCATGAATACAGCTTAACAATGTATGTATTTTACAATAGCCATTACCCTACATAGGCAGTTATACAAGATGCTGTTATGTTTGGTGTAACCTAGTGTGGCCATGCTCCGGCTCCAGCTCCAAAACCCTGGAGCCAGCTCTGGGGCCTGAAGCCAGTTCAGGGGCCTGGAGCCAGAGCGGAGCTTGCCAGTTTTCTGAGCTGAGCTCCAGAGCCAGAGCAGAGCTGGAGCTGGTGATGCTGGAGCTGGAGCGAAGCTGGAGCTGGGGGTACTGGAGCCGGAGCTGAGGTCCCAGAGCAGCTCCACTATTTCCAGCCTTTCACATTTTAAAAAATTCCTTCCTCAAATATTCAGCTCAGCCATTTTAATGAACAAAATAAATACGTTTATAAAAAAAACTAAATGTAAACACATACGCACTTTACATAATATTTCTGTTGATATAAGGGGTCACCCAAAATTATCAACTAGAATGTATTCTGATATTTGCAGCCATTGCCTTTTATGAAACCCAGTGGAGGCATATAGAGAGGGTCCTCTTAACTGTGTAGTAAGAGAACAGTCAAATGCAACCCAAAACCTACATGGCAGGCTGAGATTGAATAATAAAAATAAAAGCTTGGTGAAGATTAGTACAAAATCAATGCAATTATGTTCACAATGTAGTGTGTGACAGACAGACCATTAAATGAAATGTATAATGTATATTATAGTAATATGTATCATAAGACATACTAGATACTGTACTTTACAGAACACTGATTCAATGGCATCTTTCTATTTGTTATGTAACAGTTGTGGTAAATTCAATACGTATTGTGGGAAAAGTACTGGTGACCCTACAGTACCTTTGAGATAAAGTGGAAGAAATTAGTTTATTTCCAAGAGTTCACCAACAGATCTTTGGGTGATCTATCACACCCCAGTCTCTTGCTGTAATTCCTTTGTGTGTTGCCATGATGTCAAAGGGTGTGCCTCACAATTCATCTGGGAGTAACTGGTGGTAAACTTGATAATTTCAGTTATGTCACCTGAAATTGCAAACTGAAATTTAAGATATGTTTGGCAAACACCATACTTCAGATACAAACTCACAAATGAAAAAGTTGTATGCATTTTTACTTCTGATTCAGACAAATAAAATTAAAGTTGAAGGTTTTTTTTTTATTTAAAAACAGCCCTGTACTCCCCAAGACACATTGCACTGAAGTTGAGGATGGGGGATAGTGGAACATAACCATTTTGATATCAAGCAGCCCTTTTTTCTCTGAAAAGCCCTACAAGTAAAAATTACACCTGTTAAATTGTTATACAAGTTACAGCCACATATCCAATAAAGAACAGTACAGCCCTTTTCACAAAGTACAATATACATTTCATACTCCAAATTCTTTCAAACAGATATACATTTTGCAACTGAAAAGTAGTGCCCCTTTCACTCTTGGATAAATTATTTAACACGAGCAGTTATTTACAGTTAAACTCTGCAGTAACTACACTAATCAGAACGGTTAGAAAATGCACTTTGGGGACTACGATCTTAGATCTATATATATATATATATATAATTATATATATATATATATATATATATATATATATATATATATATATCATCACCTATATGGTCAAAATAAAGGAAAGTGTACACATGTAGTCATAAGTCAGTGACTACTGATGCAAAACGTTTCACTAGTGATCTGACAAAAAAAAACTTTTCTATTTATATATTTAAAAAAAATATAACAAAATGAAAAATGTCTTATTTCAGAAATTACATCAAGCTGTTCTCATACTTGCAGGACAAATGGGATTTTTACTGATAGCCTAGAAACGTGTATTGTGAATTAAACGTATTACTGACATTATTATTATTATCATAAATTATTATGACCTGTATCTCGACAAGGACACACTACTTACAACTAGTGTCCTGTGATGATTCTTACAATCTGCACCAAGCACCATGGTGTTCTGTTCCACATCAACAGAGCAATAATTGAGTGTCTTTACTACCATTTATTACACAATGTACCATTTAGGAGAATACACAAAAAAACACAAACCTTTCTCATCAAAGGTCGTTTGCCTTTCCAGATTGCTGTCATAGCATAGCTGTGAATAAGTATGCCTTCTCTTATTTTTTTGTTTTGTTGCACCTCTGTATCAAGGCACTCAGATATGCATTAATCAGCTGAAACATTTTGGAATTAGTGTTAGCTTAGTTGACAGTTTTCATACCATTTGAACACTTCTGGCAGGATTAAATAAAAACAGTGTTATTTGTAAATAAAATGAATCCGTTAATGCTTTGAAATTGAGTCGATGTGGTCATTAATGAACGCATTTCTCGTTAAAAAGTTTAACTGTCGCAGCTCACGTACATCAACTAGATTTACCCATTTAACAATTTTCCCACTATCATGGTGAAGATCCACCACATTTCATCTTATATTTTCTACAATGAAAGGCCCCAAGAAGTCTAGGTCCAACTTCCCCCCTTTTCTTTGCTGGTTTCTTATATTTTGACCAAGTACCTCATCTCCAATGCTGAAAACTGGTGACAAACCTGTTTCTTTTCTTTGTTTTGCCTTATTTACATTCTTTCTGACAATCTCAGTTATGTTCATGCCCTTTAATACTATCCGCAATCTCTTCTTTTGACACACATCCTTCAATATTAATTGAAGAAACCTAAAAAAATAGGAATATTGAATTAATGCTTTAGGTTTAAAATACTTGAAAACATCATTCCATCATAAGTAATTTAAGGTTATACACTCAGACTAGAATTAGAATTGTGTAGACATGCTCGATTTTAACAATAAAAAACATACCTCAGAGTTTTCAAGCACTCCTGAAGGATCCGGGGCCTCCCATCCAAACATTAAGTTGTACGATAATAGGTAGGTTCCACGTGCTGGGCATTCCCAGCTTGCAATTGTGAAACAATTTTAAAGATGCTATTGCAGACAGGTGAACTCAGATTACTGTTTGCAGTATCATCCAAAATACATTAACACTAGTTTATGCTTTTACAGATAGAACCAAACTTACCTTTGTGTTGTCATCATTCATTTCCACAAGTCCATTTGTTTGTGGGTGGCAGTTTGATGTCAGACTTCTTTCAATATTCAGTAGCGTGCACAATAAGGAGTTTGTCTACAAATAGAATAAACAGATACAAATCTTATCATATCATGTTGACTATTAATATGTCATAGGGATTTAAAAAAAAAACAAATTGCTGAATTCTTTCCCCAGGTCAGTCAATATGTGCTGTGGTGTCCCAGATATATAAAACAATGTGACCATACAGTCTGTCACCATTTCAGTAGATTGTGTTTTCAGGAGTAAATTTTCGGCCCATTTTGTGTAATAATCCATGACTGTACATATGTAGTCATGGCCTCTTTCAGTTTTGGACAGTTTTCCAATTAGGTCAATTTCTACCAACTGCCATGGTTCACTTACTTAAAAACAAACAGGTTTATCTGTAAAATAAATCTGGTATTTTGATGTATTAATAATGGAGTGAAATTCAAACAATAGCATACCTGTATTGGACAATATGTCCTTAGTGCCTTTATTGTTACCCTGAGGACATTGGGATACCTAAAATTTAAAATGATAAACTACATGTTGAAAATATAATTTTGGTTATAGTCTGTAAGTAACATTTTAGCATGTATAATTGTATCAGAATGTCAAGCACAAACCACACCCATTTTCAACCGTCCGAAGTCATATTGAGCCAATAGTATCGTCAAGAAATAGCATCTGTGGTCTTAAAAAACCCACAATGGGCACCCATTGGACTGGTGTGAAATTCAAGGAAGATATTTGAATTAATTTGAATCAATCAGTGAAACTAGAAGCCTTCCATCCCCCTCCTTTTTCATCGGAGGAGGATCGGTGATTGAATGTCCTCTGTCTAAAAAGGTCTCCCCACAATACAAAGCAAGGTTCTAACGAGAGCCTTTAATACTGAGGGATTATTATAAGAATGGCGGAGATTAAGAAAAGATGGAATGATATTCTGAGGTACACTAAAGAAAAAGTCTCATATACATGTGTAGCAGGGCAGTAGGAAAGCCCTGCTGTTTAAACGTATTGTTTGTTTATTTTTAGAACGGGGTCTCCCCCTCCGCCCCTGTGTCATATTTGTTTATTATGATTTATTTATGTATGTATTTGTATATATGATGGGATAGCCGTGAGTTTTTTTTTTTTTTTTGTGTTTTGTAGCGTGGATGGGAAGTCCCATCCACAATTAAAAACCTTGTGCAGAATGTGGCCGAGGGGTAATGAGAGAATTGATAGTTAACCCCTCGGCCATAGTAAATGAAAGCCTGCAGCTCTCTGCACTCTGGGTGGGTGTTCAGAGGAACGAGAGCAAGTGAGGAGCGAGAGAGGAATTTAAATAAGGATAAGTGAAGGCAATTGCCCAGCCTGGCCGATTTATTTGTGTTTGAGATTTGTTTTTGTTAATCTCTTTTATTTGTGCTCCGTGAGCAGTGTTTTATTTATTAAAATATTTTAGTTATTTTTTGTCAAATAAAAACTGCGCATGCAGCGTCTTTTCAACTGCAGTACTTGCCTGTGTATTTTTGCTTCCTCGTTCTGGCCTGACATCACCACTCAGCGTCATCCTGTCACAACATGTAATACAATGAGGGCTCATCCTCCACCGTTATTTTAGTAATTTTATTAATGCCATATGTTTTGTAATATGGCATTCTGGTATTTAACAATACTGCGTGAACCAGTATTGTTAAATTCGAGTTTGAAAGAAAACAGTAAATAAAAGTACAGAGGGACAGATGATGCAGTTAGTTTGTAGCTAGAGAAAATAGAGTACAGCTGATTATAGGCAAATCTGAATAATGTGGCTATATTATAGACCATACAGATAGGCTTTCAATCATACATAGAGTCAGAAATACAGATATACATAAGAAACAGGAGAGTTGTAACTGCATAAGAATTTAAGAAAATAAGTCGTAGTTAAACTGAAGGCTATTCGTATCAAGCCGTATGGAATGATTGTTGTTGAACATATTGTTGTACAATGGAAGGATTTTCCACCCATTTGACTGCCATGGATGTAAGTAAATAAAGCGTATTATTTCTGAAGTTTGAAAAGTCTATTCACCTGGAATTATTCTATTTGAAATAAGAAGTTGAAGTAATATGAGAAGAAGAGTAACTGGATGATGTGTATAAGCAACCTAGACTACAAACTCTGAAGTAGTACATTTGTTTATTAAGAAGCCACCACACATTCCATATTTTATTTCTTAGTTCTGGTGATGTATTTCGAGCTTGTAACACATCTTTATGTCACAATCTCCACTTCCATATTGGTAAATTTCAGTTTTCGCTTCCGAGCATCCTAGGTCTTTGTGTGCCATTCATTTTCTTTTAGAATGTGTAGCCTACACATGCAGGGTTGACCTAAACCTGTTATTTATTGTGAGAGGTGTGTAATTCTCCACCACAAATTGCAGTGAGGGGTATTTAAATTGGTTGATTGCGGAATCGCCTGCTTTACCTAATTAGTCTTATAAAATAGGTTATTTTGACTCTGAGTACAGCTGTACTGAACACACACATTATGTGGCTTTTTGCAGTTGGTTTTTCCCCTTTATAAATTTGGGCCTCAATGTAGTAGATCCCTCCATACCTTCATTAGGCACAGGGGTTATTGAAGTTGCACACTCACACCACAAAGATTAGTTCGGTGGTAGCAAGACATCCCTCATCTGCTGTTCACTTACACTCCCTTGCGATGGCTTTGATATACTTTCCTAAAAGTAACCCCTGATTCCCTGAAAGAGAAGACAACCAACAAGCCTTGCGAGGTCTCATCGCTCGCATTCGCGGGTTTGATGCAAAAGAGAACATGATCTCCGCGGAGTGACTACTTATTCCCTCGGTAGGTGGGAATGACCAAGGATGTCCCTCCTCAAGACGGGCCTATCGGCAGTTGTGACATAAAATGCTCAGTAAATATGTGAAACATTATCATCTCTAAATATAATTAATTAAATTAAATAGATTTTACCAACAAATGTATATATGTAATCAAATACGCTTATACGCATTGGGTTCTTTTACCAGCACTCTGTTTGATATCTATGTTGAAAATATTTGATTAAATCCATTAAACCTGAGTGTTACATTTCTTTTGTGCATCAGTATATATTAACATAATTAAAACATAGATATGCATGTGTGTATGTTTACGTATTTATGCGTTATTATTTGTAATATTATATTGAAAACCCTGAACTTAATTGAATACAGTTTATTAACTAATTTTGTCTCATACTAATTGTTAATATACGTTTGTTAATATACTTTTATGGGGAGGGGAGGGGATTTGCCATGACACCGGCAGAGACAGGCGACGGACAGGCATTTATTTTCACGCTGTGCAAGTTAGTTTCTAACCAAACGGTTGTCTTTTTGTAGAACATGGCAGAAAAAATATCCAAAACCTACAAACATTTCTGGGATATCTAGTTAAAGGAGGATACATTTAAGAACTGGCTGAAGTGTGTTCCTGGGACTACAAGCAAAGCTACAAGTTTTGTAAAACCTCACTAAATGCAGAAAAGTCAGACTTGATTAAACATACAAATACGGCAAGCACATCCAATGTGCAAAACAATTTTCAGATGCCAGACAGATGCTTCATCTTCATCAGGGAATGCAGTTAATGCAATGTAGTGCCAATTATTAACTGAGTTGGGCAAAGCTCGATTTTCCATGCATCTGGTCTAAGGCTGTACATTTTTAAGTGTTCTGTTCTCATTAACAATTCATTAGCACCACATTTCATTAGTGAGCTAGTGTCAGATGTTGCAAATGGTCCATTTAGCTTATTTATAGATTAATTGAATGACATTTCTGTGGTCAAGTTTCTTGGCATCATCATAAAGTATTTTATTGTGAAAAAAAAAAGTTTAAGATTACGAAGTGCTAGGAACTTGAAGATGTCACAGTAAACTGAATAATTTCAGCTCTGTTTGCTGTTGCACACAAAAATGAAGCTGTTACATGGCAGACTAACTCTACTGACTTTTTGTAATATTTCTGAAGAATGTGCTTTTACAGGTGAAGGCAGTCAACAAAACATCCCAGGGAAATAATATTGATCCAACAAAGTTAATTGACAGATTTGTCAGGCTTGTCACATCACTTGGACGCATACCTACAGCACAGGTTGATTTCCTCACAGATGACACCCACCAACATCTGGATCTTCATCCACAACTTGAATATGAGGCCGAGAAGGTAATCAGGGAAGATTGTGTGCCAAAAGCAGCTGAATACGAGGCAATACGAGGGTGCTGTGTTAACTCTATAGTGCTACTGTTACAGGAGATGAGAAATTGTTTCCCAGACAATATCAAAATCTTATGTCAAATATCTATATCTGTTGGTGAAGCGCATCAACATACAAAGAAACCAGTGACGGCGCTAGCAGAAATGTTTGTGACATCGCTAGAGGAAATAAACAGAATTGAGACTCAGTGACGCAACATACATTACATCCAGTGGGAAAATGGTGATGACACTGAAAAATACTGGTGTGAAGTAGAATCCTATAACGAGATGAGAACCCATTCAAAGAGCTGTGTAATCTGGTGCTTACTATTATTACTTTGGAATGCAGATTTGGAGTGTGTCCTCAGTCAGTTTAATGTGATGTGATTAAAAATAATATATGTTATTATTAAGCAGATATTATGCAGATAAGAAGCAGATAATATACCGTGAAAATAGAAGACAGGACGGCATGGCTAGTTGTTTTCATCCTTGCACAATATGTTTTCACTGATGTTAAGGGTTACTGTGAGATTCTATGGAATTCTGTCTCTGCTTATCCCATGCCTCTGACAGTAAGCTCAGAATAGACATTGTCAAACCAGCACTCACCCCTGACATACAAGAATAAGAAGAAATTAATACAACAATCCTACAATCTCATGGGTTTTTATATAAACCTTTTATTACAGTATAAAATAATCTTACAGTACTGTGAACTCAATTCTACATATTCGTTACCTAATCCAAGCTGCTGGCATGTAGTGCTACAAGTACACCCTGACCTGCAGCATGCTTACCACAATGGCACATTGGCATCCTACTCATCTGGAAGCAGTGTCAAATTCTGAAGAAAAGGAGCCCCCTTCAGGCAAGGATGTCCTTCAGGCACGCTTGTAGACATTATTAAAGGTAAGATAAATTCATTATATTTAATATTGCTTATATAACATTGGTTGTCAGAGTAAACAACAATATCTGGAATATAAGGAGAAATATAAACTTTTTTTTTTTTTCAAAAGGTTCTGTGATGATAAAAAATAAATGAAATACTGTCTATTCAAGGTGTTACATGAACCTCCCAGTGTGTAGAATGTAGTATATTCCCATTTGGAAGCGCCCCAAAACTTTAACATCAGTCACTATAGTTGAAATGGGTATAAATTTTTTTAAATTTTCACTCATAGTTGAAATTAGTGCATACAAGTCACTCAGCAGTAGCCTGAACCTGAGGGCAGAGTGTGTGTGTGTGTTTTGTGTGTGTGTTTTGTGTGTGTGTGTGTGTGTGTGTGTGTGTGTGTGTGTGTGTGACACCATAAAGATAATAAAGCTATTTTCAAAATTATAAAATCAGTTAGAACTGGTTTAAAAAGATATTATCTATGTTTTAAGTTGCTCAAAACTGGTTTAACACTAGAACTGCCGCGGTTATACTCATACCTAAAACTGCCAGTGGCAGTCATTATGACAGTTACATTTTAAACAACATCAGTATTAAAATGAAAGACACACTATCGGCTACAACTCAAAAGTTTTATTCAAGCACGTCATATCAAACATCTGCACAGCCGAAGCACTGTATTTAAGTGAATAATTAAACATAAAATGATTTATTTTCTAACTTCCCACATACTTCAAAAAATGAAAAACTATAATAAACATTTCAAAAGAAACTAGTTTGTAAACAGGTGTAAACAGGTATATATGTGCATACAAAACTGTAAAAATGAAATTACTTTTTAATTGAAAATGAAAAATATATGTTTTCTCCAGCTCAATATGGAATACTGAATCCAGGTTGAGCTGCAGCAGCCTGCTGCTTTATAGTTTTCTAATCTAAATGTTTCTGTGGCTAGCTTCAATATGAAATCTCTCCTACTGATATTTTCCCCAGTGCATTCCTTATACAAAATAAAATAATTGATAGGTAACAACAGGCTTGTATATACAAAATAGAATATTGCAGGTTATATTCAAAATAAAAACATGTGTTGTAAAAGGCAGTCAAAATGACTGCTTTGGTTGCTCTAGTTGGGTAGGATTATAACTACCTTAGTTTCGTGATCCTTCATTTCAAATGCCATCAAGGTATTTAATACATATCGTTTGCATTATATTATCCAAGTGATTCTATACTTATCTTTAATTAATAACTTGTTTCAGTCTATTATGTCTTTATACAACTATGAATTACTATAAGTATATTGATTGTGACATCTTAATGTATTGATTGTTAACATCTGCTACTTTGTCTATAAAAAAAAAAAACACTCTATTAGTGGCTCTCTATACCCTGATGAAGGATTTGCAGCAGAAACGTTGGTTTCGTTCTCAATGAATTTTGAAAACTTTTAGGAGTATGTGCGGCTTCCCTTTATCTTTGTTGATTTAAGCTTTGCTCTGTTGTCCGGCACCTTGGCTATGCTGCTTGGGTGTGCGTCTACTCTTTGTTTTTTCAGTTATGTGAAATAAGCTATGGTTATAAAGACACTAATGTGTATAAGGATAGTACTTTGTCCAGTTGTTTAGTGTAGGCTAATGCTATGCTTACAATATTGCATCATATTTTGTTGTTGTTAGTGTTACCCTTTATTTATTTATTGATTTATTTATATTGAAAATGTGTGGTTTAAATAATTTATGGACAAAAGTATTTTTCTGAAACAAAAACAACCGCTTCTCAAAAAGGTAAAAATGCACACCTGTCAGACAATTTTGGATAGCATCAAGACCATACATGATATTAAAAAGATTATTTCAGATTCTAGTTCTACCACTAGTAACTTTACAAATTTTAAGTAGGATGTCAGTAAATTACACTTATGAGGACATTTCTAAAGAAAAATGAATTTTCAAGTGTCTTTTTAAACTTTGTTGTCACATTCAAAATAGATCAGTGTGGGTATACTTGATCATAGAATTAAATTACTATTTACTTCGTAATCTGCCGAGCAACTACTTTTTAGAAATGTATAATACTGTATACTTGAAGTAGCTATTTGGTCTGATACATGCTCTCAAGTTAAGTCATCTCAGTTGGCCCTCAAAATGGTAGAATTCCCACAGTCCGCAAAGGGTTTAGCATGACTTTTTAATTCCAGGCAACAAGCATTGTTAGGGATGAATTTTTTAAGGAAGTTTGGAGCCAAACTTGATGTCCAAGGGAAGAGTTGCTACCTTAAAGGTAGGACATTTCTGTTAATTTGTGTAGAGAATGGGGTAGAGGTCAGAGCAGTCCATCAACATGCTTGTCAACATTTTCTATAGCCAATAGACTGTAAGCTTATTGAGCACAGTGTGACCGTTATTTGCACACGTGTTGCTTACCATAGAAATGGTACATCATCTCGGATAATTATTTTATTTAACAATTACAAGAAAATGACAAACAGAAGAAACCCCAACTGGTTGGAAGAGGAAAAATTAATTTTACTTGAAGAGTAGTAAAAAAATTCAAAGATTAAGATTAAGAATTTGCAGAAGGAATTTTTAATATTAGAGATTAATATTGAAATTAAATTGAAATTGGAAACAGAAAAACTGGAAACAGAAAAGAGCAATTTAAATTTAAAATCAATAATTCTAAATAAAAAAATAAACTAATTAATTAAAAGTGGACTGTGGCAGAGTGTCCCGCCCCTTTGTGTTTATTAGTGTTTCATGTTGCATGTAGTGTGTTAATGTCGGTGTTCGTATGATGTATGATTTGATTTCCATTACATGAGAGTAGATGTTGAACTTCATGCTGATTTGAACTAGGCTCTCGCCAAGATAAGCACCAACTAAGCTGTAGCTTTGCAGTAAACTAATATGATCCATCTGCATCTCCATCCATTTGCGTTGTTTTTCATTTGATGATGTAGATATCCTTCTGTCTGGTGTTGATTGCCTCCCCAGTGGGATATAAATATGGGTTATGAGCATAATTTGTATTTAGATACAAGGTTGGCACAACTCACGCCATGTGCATATTTAAGTGGGTATTGATATGTGAGCACGGGAGTACACAGATTAGTTCACCTGCTGGGATTCAAGAGAATAATTAATTGGTAATTGAATCCCAGCACAATTGTATATATAGATGCGCGAAGCACTCACTCGGGGTTGTGTGTTCGTTAGTGGAGTATGGCAACCCCTTTTAACTTTTAATCCTCAATTGCTGATATCAGAAATTTTAATACTGATATCAGTAATGTATTATTGATATCAGCAATTCTATTTTTGATATCAACAATTCTTAATGTTATTTTTTGATATCAAAAATAGAATTGTTGATATCGGAAACACAATTGTGGATATCAAAAATGTAATTGTTGATATCCAAAATAGAATTGTTTATCGGAAATAAAATTGTTGATATCAAAAATAGTACCTTTTATTTTGATATCAAGAATTGTATTTCCGATATCAACAATTCTATTTTTGATATCAAGAATGGCATTTTTGATATCAACAATAGCATTTCTGATATCAAGAATGGCATTTCTGATATCAAGAATGCCATTTTCAATATCAAAATTGGCATTTTTGATATGAAGAATGATGTTTTTGATATCAAGAATTGTTTTTCTAATATCAAGAATTGTATTTCTGATATCAAAAATATGATTACAATATTGATATCATAAATGCCATTCTTGATATCAAAAATACAATTATTGATATCAAAATTGCAGTTCTTGATGTCAAAAATGTCATTCTTGATATCAGAAATGCCATTTGTGATAACAATAATGCCATTCTTGATATCAGCAGTTGAGGATTAAATGTTAAAACAGTTTGCCATAGAGGAGAATGAGTGGAGTTAGGAGATAATTGTAAATAGAAACAATTGCTACGACACAAGTATTTAATTAAATACAAATACTAATTGATAAATGTTTTGTAAAGCTTTAAAAAATATTTACATACATTAAAGAAATGTACAATTATACAAAACATAAAATGTGTTTAATTGTTGTTTGTTTGTTTGTTTGTTGTGTTAGTTTTTTACTTTTTAAATAAAAATGTTAATTGGAAAAACTAAAAAATATATATTTCTGGTTATTTTTCAAATACAACCGTTTAAATAAAACATTTTGTTAATATTTTAATACATGTATTTTAATATCTATTAACTTATATTAAGTTTCTCTCTCCATCACTCTCTATGTATGTATTTATGTGTACACATTACATGTCTACAGCATTGTATTATTTTATAAAGCCATAATATTGCACGATGAGAAACCAGTTGACATTGGTATAACTGAAAATCGGTCTTTCGAGCATATTTACAACCAAAAAGAAGAAGAAATTACGTGTTCCCTGCTCTACACATAGTAGCAGCAAAGATGTTTTGGCTACTGCCAGCTTGCATGCAGTTGATTGAGATATTTTTCATATCCATACATTCTTAGTTAGGTTAATTTTACACAAGTTTGAATGCATTATGTTGAAGGGTTAGATATTTCATAAACAATACACACTGACCAAAGAGCAAACTTTGACTCGGTCTTGTTTAGAGAAGTTTGCAGACTACTAGGAATTACCAAAACATGCACTACACTATATCATCCTCAGCCAAATGGGTTGGTAGAACATATAAATTGGACACTAACTACTATGCTTTCTTTCTTCGTAGACAAACTGGGTTGAGTTACTGCCTTATATTATGATGGCATATCATAGCAGTGTACATGTTACCACAAGACACACCCCATTTCAGGTTGCTTTTGGCAAAGAGATGACTTTATCTATAGATGTAGTCATGGACATAAAACTTGTTGAGTCCTATCGCTATGTTAGCGATTATGTTACCTCCCTAGCTGGCAAACTTAGGAAAGTAAGACAGGCAGTGCAGTAACACGTTTTATTAAGATTTTAGGGCCATGCACCAGTCATATGCTGAGGAGGAGAGGGTGTGGGTTAGAGATAATACTAGGAGACAGGATCATACCAGACAAAGGTATGACTATGACTTTTTCTGTTGTAAAAGCAGCCATTAACTGAACCTTAAGAAAGTGCATGCTCAGCCTCTTGTATTTTGTAATAATTCTGTATTATAAAATGCATCAAGTAGCCTATTACATTTACATTGATATATCAACACCTGTTCAACCATCTTTCTGTTGCATGCCTTTTTTTCCTTTTTAAACCTAAATATTTAGTTCTAGTTTTTTACAATATGCATGCTTAAAATGTGATTCATCCTGCAAAAGTATATATTTCATTTAAATCTATGACAAATAGACCAGGGGAACCATTTTCCAAGGGGGACCAAATTTTGCAAGACACAACCTTTCATACGGAAGAGGCTGAAAATAGAGATACTGGAAAGTTGTACTGGAAATATTTATTATTATTATTATTATTATTATTATTATTATTATTATTATTATTATTATTATTATTAAAATACAGAAAATAAGCCTGTGTTAAGTTGAATAACTTGAATAAGGATGAAACTGGTTTTGTTGCAAATGTTTTCACGCATGTTTTTTTTTTTTTTTCCATAAGATTTAAAATCATATTATATCATTTTTGGTTATAAGCAGTTCAGTTTCATAAAAATTGGCGATACATTTTTGGATTTTTCATATTTGTTCGAGTTAGTATGATTCCACAAGTCTTTAGTCCACAGAAATTGCTGGAATAACACAGTAACGTGTTAGTAAGCAGTGGTGCGTGAAGTGTGGGGTGCACCCATGACTAAAGGGGCAGTTTCTGTATATATATATATATATATATATATATATATATATATATATATATATATAGCTCTGGATACAGCTCTGGAAAAAATTAAGAGACCACTGCAAAATTATCAGTTTCTCTGGTTTTACTATTTATAGGTATGTGTTTGGATAAAATGAACATTTTTGTTTTATTCTATAAACTACTGACAACATTTCTCCCAAATTCCAAATAAAAATATTGTCATTTAGAGCATTTATTTGCAGAAAATGACAACTGGTCAAAATAACAAAAAAGATGCAGTGTTGTCAGATCTTGAATAATGCAAAGAAAATAAGTTTAGATTCATTTTTAAACAACACAATACTAATGTTTTAACTTAGGAAGAGTTCAGAAATCAATATTTGGTGGAATAACCCTGATTTTCAAGTACAGCTTTCATGCGTCTTGGCATGCTCTCCACCAGTCTTTCACATTGATGTTGGGTGACTTTATGCCACTCCTGGCGCAAAAATTCAAGCAGCTCGGCTTTGTTTGATGGCTAGTGACCATCTATCTTCCTCTTGATCACATTCCAGAGGTTTTCAATGGGGTTCAGGTCTGGAGATTGGGCTGGCCATGACAGGGTCTTGATCTGGTGGTCCTCCATCCACACCTTGATTGACCTGGCTGTGTGGCATGGAGCATTGTCCTGCTGGAAAAACCAATCCTCAGAGTTGGTGAACATTGTCAGAGCAGAAGGAAGCAAGTTTTCTTCCAGGACAACCTTGTACTTTTTAAAGGATAGAACATTTTAAATAAATATATAAATGACCCCTCATTAGTCAAAATTATTACCTTTGAAATAAGCCGTTGACAATCACTCTAGGACTGGAGAAATTATGTTTGAAGTGGCGAGTGGCAGTGAAACTGCAGTGAACAGAGCCGAAATGGCGCCTTCCATATATATATATATATATATATATATAAGGCGACAAGTGTAAAAAAAAAAAGCGCTAATATTTTAAAAGGTGTTTTTTTTCCGGATTTAATGTAAATCTTTTTCCGGATTTAATGTAAACCTTTTTTCCGGATTTAATGTAAATCTTGTTTACATAGATTTAGATTTAGATTTATCTGCCCCAAAAAGTTTAGATTTAGCTACATACATAAATGTTAACAAACACCTTCTTAATGTGGGACCAAATTTCAGGCGGAACTTTTTTCATGGAGGGACTAGATTTCATAGTGAAAATTGATCCGGTGTACCATTTTTCATAGGATAATCTATAAAAAAATTAATCTGGGGGGACCATTTACTTATAAAATGCTATAACTAATTTTTCTTTACACTTGGCGAGCCAACATTTAGTTAACATTTCTAACAAATAAATCAGTGAAAAAAATACATATAATTTATTTTTATTTTTTTTTACACTTGGCGATTCAGCATTTATCTATAACACATAAATCTGAAAAAAAAAAAAAACATTATCATTCAGCAATGAAATCTAAAAAAAAATAAATCTGGGTTTTCACAAAAAAAAAAAAAAAAAAAAAGTGTCGGCAGCTACATCTGAAGCTAACATGCAAATGAGCCCCTGCATTGTACACTCTAAATCCAGGGAACGTGTGACGTGTTTATAAACGGAATGGCAGGTGTTTAATAGTTTTGCTGATGTGTTCTGATCTTAAACACTGGTGTTTTTTTGTTTCTGAGATAATGTATAATCCTACCTGAAGACCTCACGGTAAAGCAGCTGGAGGAAAAACATATGTATTTTTAAAGAAACTTAGTTGACCTGCATAATGAAAATAATATTTTCATTAGAATAAAGCAATATGTGGAAGAAAAGTGATTGTGGGGTTTACCATTTCCATAATGTTTCAAAGCCCAATTTTATTATTCAATTAATATCCCTATAACATCAATGTTATGTTATTTAAGAAACATATGTGTGTATTTTACGAAATAGTATAATAAACCTGTGAATTAAACTGCTATGGCTGTACCCAGTCTCATTCTCTTTGGCCTCATAGCAGAATAAACACTGGTGTTTTAACAGTTTGTCTCTCTAAATGCGTGCTGTGTTTAGCAGTCTGGCTCATGCTTTTTCAGTTGCAATTTTTAGCTCCAGAAGCTCGCGACCAAAGATTGAGCTGAGGTAATTACTTAATTAATATATTATATATATATATATATATATAATATCATATTATATAATATATATATATATATATATATATATATATATATATATATATAGTCCAGGTAATGTATTTAGTTCCCACTTTCAGGTAATATAGTATATAAGATATATATATATATGCAATCCATATAATTATTATAATTAAACCAAGACTGTTTATTTACCTCCAACTTTAAGGTAAATATTGTAACGTTTTTGTAGAAAATGAAAGTTGTCACACACCTAAGTTACAGGGTCTCGAACAAAGTGGTTTATTACTTAAATATATAACCACTGTTTTTTTCTGCTGAGCCGCTCTGAGCGTCTCACTTACTTATCGTCTCCCCTGACAACAGACAGTCTCCTTCTCTAGAAAAGTGATTACGTCACTTCCTAAGCAATGACCTTAACGACCGCTAGCCTAAATAAACCAACAACATGGCCATACACATTTGCTGAATGCTGCCATAATGCCCTACCATATTCCCTGCTTTTAAATTGTTAACTGATCTAACGTTATTCAAGTTTGTATTTCAACAAAAAATTAAAATGTGTATAGATGTACATAATAATGTGATGTGAAATTCAAGGCCACGAATATCAGATCAATTCCTGCCTTTGCTTAGGTATTTTGATGATGTGCCATTGTGGTATAATAAAAAACATTATTATTATTAGCAATCAGGAGAAGATCTTTATTATTGAAAAGACTGAGGTTGAATACTACAACCGGCATATACTTGGATATGTGTTAAATGTAACAGGCCTCTATGATGTTAAAACCTGCACAGGACTGGAGTGCAAATGACCCTTTTCTATGTATATTTACAATCATAGGCTAACTGTAATTAATCAGTACTCACATACTTGTGAACTGATATAAGAATAAGACAGTTGGGGCACAATGTGTTTTTTCTTTACTTTGCACATTGACAAAAAAATGGATTTTTTTAAAGTGTGGGGTCATCAGCGTAAATAAAAAAAAATGGTGTCTGGGACAACAGTCAAAGAAGTTCTTGAAAAAGGTGAGTAGATAAAATGTTATTGATATAAGGTTCTATAATTCCAAATAATGTTTCATTTGATCTGTATTCTTGTTATTGATGGAGGGGTGGTGTAATTAACTGATTTTGAATTAAAGTATCCATATACTTATACTTTACAGTCTGTTACATAACATTTAAGGCAGTGCTGGGATAAATCTTTATTCTGTAGTTAAATTTGCTGGTGGCACAAAATGGAACAAGGAGCTAACACTCTGCAATACTGCAGCTGAAAGGATTAAAAATGAACTGAAAATGAACTGGCTCCCTCTTGTTTTTACCTTTTCTTATTTTAAGTTAGAAGCATAGTTCAGGGGGCGTGCAGCAGGGGGCTTCCAATCTCCTGTCAATTAGTACCTATTATGTATTTAAGCCCTGATCACCTGCACCTTCGTTGTCTAGTGTTTCGTTTTTGTAGCAAAAGCTCAGACGCCATCTTTTCATGCTTCACCGCTAATCTACACTTTGTTGCCTTTCACTGAAGGTCAATTCTCTGCTCAGAGCTCCCAAGATATTATCAACTATTTTCCTACCTGCTCCGGTGCTGCTTCTCATCATTCAGCTTCTCCATTCGGCTGCAGGAGCTCCAGTGTAGTCTTTCCTGCTCTTTCCAGCACCATCCAAACCGCAGCTTCATTTCTCAACTCGTCCGCGTCTTTACTAGATAGATTGGCCCTCCACTAAAACCTCTAAAGCTCCTTCAACAAGACATCGACATTCCCGTCGTCAACGTGCCATAATTTAATCCACCATAAAGATCTGTCAGCTGAACATTCCTTTACTCTTCGCTTGCCATCAAGTGCCCCTCCTCCGCTCCCAGAGCCAGCACAATTTACCGTTCCTTCATAAGACCCTTCCCTGGATTTCTATTAGCTACATTCAAAGTTTTAAAGACCTATCCATTCAGTTTCATAATCCATTTCAATGTGTGGCGGCTTGTGCTTTCGACTGGTCACAACATGCTTCAACAACACTGCTGTTCTGCAACTTTTCCACCGGTGCCTCTCAGACCGTGGCTACCATGGCAACGCCCTCATTGAGCAACTGCGGGGAGTGGTAAGTTGCCATGATGACCAGGAAGCTTCATCCGGCGCTGCAGGCTCCGTGCATCAATGTTGCGGTCTTCTGGCTTGCTGCTGCTGCACTTTCACAATCTGTGAGGGCTTGTTCAACTCGCCGAATTGTGACATCTAAATACTGTGTTAACGTATTTATATACATGACTAACTGTCCTAAAACACGTAACAAAGATATTCAAATCCTAAAGAATATACAATTGTTGTTCTACACCGACAAGGCTTTTAATCACAGTAGCCAAATATATTCTCTCGGCTTCACTCAAGCCAATGGTTAATTCTAATCATAACCGCTAGATGGCTTTATAACACCACAAATTTAATACAGTCTCTAGCTGGTTTGCTATCACTGTGAAGCTCGCACGCTCCAGCTTTTCTATACATTCCTGCAGTTTGTTGTCACTCCGAGGGATTCGCAGGAGTCCCCCTCCTCCTCAACCTTTTGTAGCAACTGACGTTCTCCAGTTTCAACTCTTCCCCTCTTCAAGGACCTGGTCATGAAGCAACCTTACTCAGCTGTTTTTGAGATGCTCAGTATCTACCATCATAGTAATGTCCTGCTTCCCTGCATCACATATCCATTCCTGTGAATTATTCCTGTTCCCAGATTTGTGTTTCCTCATCTGGTGCTGTCCTCCAATCCGACCAGCTTCATCAAAATCATCATTTCATCAACGCGAGCCGCTAGTCAGTCATGGAACCATGTCCTATGATTTATCAACATTCCAGTCAATGTCCTCCTATCCCCCATAGACAATAAACTGCTCCCGACCAATCAATAGGTTTTGCAGATGCCTCGGAGCAACACATTCTTCATCCTCTGTGATTCTGCAGCAGTCTCAGATCTCTGCAACCTTCATCTCTGCCCAAAAGCAGCCCCATCTTTGGCTCCATCTAAATCTGCCTTAACACTGAAAGACCAATATCTACTGCACTCAGCAGATCCCTACTCTCTGCAGCAGACCACCGCACTCTACCGATGGTAGTCCTCTGTTCTCTATTGCATATCTCTGCTTCAGCAGATCTCTGCTCTCACAGTTGGGCCTCTGCACACTACTGACAGCACTCCATTGTTTTCTTCCTCAGACCTCTGCTCTGTTCAGCAGATCCTGCCCTCTACTGTTAATCGCTCCTCACTACAACAGATCTCCACTCCTTCTTCAGATTAGCTCACTACTGCAGCTGCAAAAGTCGCTCTAGTTTACTGTTTAAATCTGCAGCTGCACTTCTCCAGAGCCTACAATGCTCCAGCCTTCCTCCAATACGCAGATCGTGGCAGCATTCCCACAATCAAGGCTATCGCTAATCCCCATCTAATCAAAATACGGGGCACTTCATCAGCAATCCTATTCATATCTCCGCTCATCCTCCCAAATGTTACAGCATTAATACTTGGTTTGAGAAGTGGTACGAGACTGGAAATCTGTCTTGATTATAAGCTAAGGATTTCCACTATTAAGAGAATAACTGGCGTTGTGAAACCCAAATCTCTGAATGTGCAGAGGATTGAAGACACTGAGCAGGCTGTAGAATAGGAGCTCTTGAACAAGGTGGAGGGCTGCAGACATGTAATGCTGAGCAGATTGAAGGAGGTTACTGAGAGTAGGATTCAGTGATAGCATCTGGAGAAGCTGAGGTTTCTGAATGGAGGTTGTGGAAGCAAATGGGACCAACTGACGCTGTGCTTGTTCAAATGGGAAGGTACTATACATTTCACTTGCAGTACCCCAAAGTATACTCCCAGCTGCTTGGATTCCTGCAGCAATATATATTGGGAGACCCATTTACTGGATGCAAATCCCATTAATACAGATTTCTTGCAGAAGGGTTTAATAGATTCAATGAATGAATTACAACAAATTAACAAATTAAATAATTGTAAATATTTGTAAATTATTTCTTAAATCTTAAATTCATGATAAGGTAATATACTTTAAATTGTGTATTTAAATTGTGTATGTGAAGAAGTGATTACACAAATATTCTATTTTATATTTTAAATAAATTCTATCTATAACCACTCCCTCATATAAATAATGTAAATATTTATTACTTGTAATATTTATTATTATTGCAAATGTTTGGGGTTTTTTTGTGAAATATTGTGGTGTTTAAAAAAATGTAAATGTACAATAAATATGTTAAGTAATTTGTTTCTTTTTATTATTGGGGGAAAAAAAAAATTGCATTTAAGTGTTCAGATCTTAAACAACTGTAGATCTGTAAATGTGTCCAGATGTTTAAAAAGTGTTACAGCGAATAAGCATGTTCAACTGTTTATATTCTAAACATGTTTATAAAGTAAACACCTTGAGGCGTTTAAAGTGCTACAGATAAGTGTTTATCCATGTGTTCCAAACTTAAACACTTGCTTTTAGAGTACTGTGGTGCTGCCCTTACAGGCGGAGAGTCAACCTCAGCTCCCCCACCTCCTCTGCATACAATGCCAAAAAAAAAAAGGTACACATTTCTAAATATAAAATTAATGGGTAACACTGTAAATTAAGTGTCTGTAATTCCAATGTAACCAATACATGATGTCCTACTGATTTCAAATGAAATTCCTATTGAATTCAAAAGTCACAAGCATGAGTTCATGAAATACTTTTCATGGCTTCATAACATTTCCTTTATACACATGAACTAATCATGAACAGACACTTATTTTAAAGTGTTGCCAATTAATCATTGTATTCTGCGTAATGAGTTGTTTAATACTTGTCCTGCAGTACCAAGCTGCTGGACATGAGGAACCAAATTAAGCTGAAAACTGCAATGTATGTTTTACTCTAAGTAAATCTACAATGTTTCAGTTACTTTTGTAACTGTTGTACACCTATGGTCAATTGCAACAAACTAAAAAGAGCTTATACTAACTGGGGAATATCCTGTGGTTACTGCAGATGACGTTAATATCAATTGCAACTAATGACAGCTCAAAATAGTTCCCAGCTGCGTATTGAAATTGGTCTCAATCGCAACGAACCTAAAGTGACTGCTGCTGCTCTCTCGGGGTTATAAAACACAATAATAAGCTAGTTTGTCAGTAGCTACAGACTAAAGATTTGATGTATCGTATTAACTGGAACAAATACGAAAAATCCCACGATGTATTGACAACTTTTGTGAAACCGAACTATTCATAAACACATATTACATAACACGTTTTGAAAAAAAAAAAAAAATAATTGTCAAAACGTCTGCAACTAAACCATTTCCATCCTTAATTACTATATATATATATATATATATATATATATATATATATATATATATATATATATATATATATATATATATATTTCAGCTCTTTCAGCCTCTTATCTGCTGTGCAGTCCATGAAGTTGTTAGTTTTTGGTGGTGTTTTAGAAAAATTGGGTTATACATGTGAATTTGGTTTAAGAAAATGGAAAAATATGCTTATGAAATTCAGCTTTACCATTTACTTTTGTGCGTAAATACATTTCCGTAAATAATTTTCTTAATTTCAAAAAAGTTAAATTAAAAAACTATAATAATTAAGATGTTAGGTTTCTTATATATAGGAGTGAAAGATAGCACCGTATTAGCTAGTCCTCAATTTATTACGCAGCTCCGTACTAAATCTATAATAAATTCGTTGATATCGACCGCAAATGTCTGCTGTTTCTCGATTGTTATTTGGACTGTCACGCCCAACTAGGGACGGGGATCACCATAATGTAGATCGGTTATGTTAATTATTTCTCTGACTCATCTAACCAAGTAAATTGTGCTTGAAAAAAAAAAGGTAAGCCCTCCCCTGACCACTTGGGTGTGGATCAAGTGAAACTCCATTTGACGTCCTCATTCCGTTGCTTTTTATATTGAACAGAGATCGAGCAGAGCAACCAGCAGGTTTTAGTGAAATTGTACATATAAAAAGAAAACACAAATTAAATAAGTCGTGTTCAGGGGGAGTTTAATCAAGCGGGTTTTAAAGCAGTTATTTGTCATGGCTGGAATTTCCATTGCAGGGACTGGTTTGCTGTTACTGTTTATGTTAATGGTGAGTACTGAGCGCAGTTTGCGATCAAATGTTTTTTTTTTCCATCAAGTACTAAAAACAGTTGAAGTGACGCATTAGTAGCTATCACACTTTATGATAAAGAAATCAAACAGAATAACTAAGTACTGCTAGTTTAGTTTTAAATAGCCTTAAGTACCCTTCTTTTTTTACTGCAGTCAGCCGTCCTGTTTTCCCACAACAAATAAGTTTTAACCTGAGATCTGCTGATCGAAAACTATAGCCTATTGACGCTTGTTTTTATTGTGACCCTTTTATCATTTTGTTTTCCAGAACTTGTGTGTGTGACTTTCTTCATATGTTGCAAGAAAATGTAACAGATGTATGTGGTGGAAGAGAGAGACAAAGCCAACCTCTCGCATTAAGAGACCATTTATTTTTCCTGAAGAATAGTGATCTAGTAGTATGTTGGTTTAGCACTTGGTTTAGAAGTATACGTGCTATTGAGACACATAATAGAAATGACACTGCTTGCAGGTCTTTGTATTTTTATTGGTAATATCCTTGTAAACCTAGTTCTTAAAATGTTCCTGAGAGTGTGTAAAAGTCGATCAGCTATGGTGTGAAAATTAGTCCAGTTCATACCTATGAAATTAACTAATATCAGGATGTATTTTTTTCCAGTTTAGGGGTCTGTTTGCCATGGTAACAGATTATAGTATGATAATATTCTGATTTTACTCTATGTGACACATACTGTAGATGTCAAGTGTTATTCCTTTAATTTACAATAATAGGTCCATCCATTTTAATGAAATGTTGTAAACATCATACACCGGTTTGTTTCAAAACTGCACTGCATAGCTTTACATGTGTCCATATTTTGAAATGCATTCAGCAAAGGAACAGCTTGCTTCTATTCTAGTGATTAGAAAGAGCAAAGTATCAGTAAGACAATGAAGTTGCAGGCCTGTATTTTATTCCCAGTGCCATTATACTTTTAAACGGTAGGATGCGTTGACATGTCGAGTATAGGCACAGGGTTGCTAAAACTACCAGTAATAATGTATGGGCTCCTGATGCCAAATTTCTATCAGTGTTAGTAAGTATATCTCATCTCGTTCCAATATCAGACTGTGTCTGTGCCTAGTCGATAGTGCAACCTGTAACCAAATGTTGTTATTTATATTGTAGCAATCTGCAGGCAGGCACATCACACAGGGTGAGGCAATTTATAAATACAGATTTATAGTAAAATTAGCTCTGTTTATTCTATTGTTTTTGCCACATGTCATTTAAAATCTGACACTAGGAACCTTTGCATTGGATGGTCCTGAAATAACTTTGTCCATTGGGCTGGGGCAAGGCAAATTGATAGAGTAGGTGTTTAAGACATACTGTACTATCCATGGGTTCAAAACGCACTGATAATGATCTGCTACTGATGGAAATACACTGTAGTTGCAAAATGAAAAAAAAAGAATTAAGAAATAGTTTGTTTCATGATAGCTATATATGGTTACAAATTCCCTTTGTTTTTGCATTTTCTTATCTTGATACTATCTGAAATATGTAAATATCTTATCCTGGTGTCATAACATTATTTATATTTAAATTTTAAAAAAAAAAAATATATATATATATATATATATATATATATATATATATATATATATATATATATATATATCTTTCTTTCAGTTCCAATAATTATCATTTTATACTACAAACCTGTACTAAGAAAGACAAATGCATGAAAATAAAGTCTGTGTGCGTATGCTGTGTTAGAAAAGAAATTATCTCTTTTGCATGATACTACATGAATGACTACAGTATATGTGCATTGGCAAGAGGCTGCTACTAGCAAGAAAAGTGCATTTGTATGATTTTAATATCAATATAAAACCGTCACCATTGACACCATTCAACTCAAGTGCTGTGTATTAACTTCATACTGAATTATGTGTTCAGGAAACACATCAAGTGTACATCATTATAAATGCACTATGAACCTGGATAAAAGCGTTCTCCTATCCTGAGTGAGCTTATTTGCTGCCGGTTGTCTTGTGATGTGCTGGTTGAGTTTATTGCTGCTGTAACTGTAATGACTTGGCATCTCAGTCCTCCTTCTTCTACCACAGCTTTATTGTTTCCCAAACAACACAGTTTTACACTCAAATAGGCTAGTGTGCTAACAGTCTGTTTATTACATTGAAATATCACAATATCACTTGTATGTACCAGAACAAAGACATTTTAACTGTGTAGTAAGCCTATTCATCCAAATAACTGCACAGGATTTTTTTTTTTTTTTTTTTTTTAAACTCCTCTTTTAACTTTAACAATTAAATATAGTTGTGTTTTTTTGTTTTTGTTTTTTTTTTTTTTTTCGGGGTGAGGGTATGTTGACTTTGCAGTCAGATCAAGTTTCTTCCAGGAGGGGGAACTGGTTTACCTGCCATGAAAGAAATATGAATAGATGGCTAAAACAAAGCAGGCTTACAAAGCAGGATGCTTTAGTTAGACAAAACATAATTGTATGAAGCTTAGAACTGCTCAAAAATATTCACACTGCAGGATTTATGTTTATGGAAATGCATAATTCCTTATGGGTCTGACATCAAAGTGTTCTTTTTCAGTTTTTTTTTTAATTTTTTAATGCATATATTCTTGTAGGCTAACTAGTCAGTGTTATATAATGGGTAAACACAGCATATGTTGTTAAGGGCACTAACTAACAAATGGCCTTCCCCCATACTCCTATATGCCATCTCTCTATGGAAACCATCTCGTTATCGTAAAAGCTGTTAAAAAATGCTTATTCCTGACGGTCCACTGAAGTCTTTGTTAGAGTCTGGCTTCTGTAAAATTGAAAATTTAAGTTAAATACACTTTCAGAATGTTCAGAACACAAGAAGCTCATTGCATAAGATTATGAGGATCCTTGTGTGTGTGTGTGTGTGTGTGTGTGTGTGCGCGTGCTTGCACAGGTATTATTCCATACCGATGTACAACAAAGAAGGCTGATTGGTTTAACTTTTTATTTTTGTGTTTCCAGGTTTTGGCAAGTCATGTGAAAGCAGAGTGGGTTGTTCCACCGATTAAAATTAGAGAAAATGAAGATTATTCCAGCAAAAACCCAATTGCCAAAGTATGTTCCATTTCTAACTTTTTATTTAGTAATTTACTGGAATGTATGCTATTATGTGTTTTCTGGTTCTGTGGTCTTGTTGCTTTTTTTCTTATAAAGAAAAGTCTGTTGAAGTTGAAAGAGACCTGTAATATGTACAGGTTTTAGCCCATTGTTAGTTCATTATGAGTCATTGTTGTAGCAGCAGGAGACTACAAATGTATTATAATAGTATTTTTGTATTTAAGTTTTTGTTAAGGTACAACTAAATAGTCAGTCTTTTAACCACAGCAGTGATAATCAGCAGTGTTTTGCTTTCATTTTCAGATTCGCTCTGATGTAAGAGATGTAGTTAGATACACACTTGTTGGTGAAGGAGCTGATCAGAGACCTTATCGCCTATTTGTTATTAATCCAGACAATGGTGACATTAGCATAACATCAGTTGTTGACAGAGAAGAAAAGTCTAGCTACATAGTAAGTATATATCAACATTCATAAATGTGGTCCATCTGAATTCCCCATATTTGTACGAATGACATTTTCTGAATTTGATATTGATATTGTTTCAGCTGAAAGGACGAGCTTATAACTCTGCAGGACAACAAGTGGAAGGTGATATTGACCTGAAGATTAAAATTGAGGATGTTAATGATAACAACCCCAGATTCACCCAGAAAACATTTTCCGGGAGCGTTTATGAACTGAGCAAGATAGGCAAGTATATATGCACATTCGAAGAGAATACAACACAGTGTCACACCCAGTGTCTTTTAAAAAGGCATAACTCATCTACATTGAAATCTTTTAATAACTTTTCACATTGCGTGACCCTTAAACTGGAATATAAAACTAAAAGATAAAAGGAAAGTGCAAAATACAAGTCATTGTATTTATAGCTCTTTACAAGCATACCATTTAAGCCTTTTAAATGAGGTTTGGTTATGGTGGTTTAATTTGTGAGATTGATTTATTAATTGTGAGACACATTTCTGTTGACAAATATTCTTTTTTTACGATGTAGTATTTCTCAGACAGTGCTCATGTAAAGCAACTACTAATGGTCATGTCTCATTTGTCTGTTTTTAGATACTTTTGTAACGCAAATAAATGCAACTGATGCAGATGAGGAGAACTCAATAAATTCACTCATTGCTTACGAAATACTTGAACAGAGCCCTGGAAATATGTTTTATGTTGAAAGGAACACTGGCAGAATACTGGTAGCAGATTCTAACCTTGATAGAGAGGTAAGTGTTTTTTTCAGAACTTTGGTCTCAACTGAAAGATAAATTGGGATTCCCAATCAATGGCCAAAGCTGTGTTGTGTCACATTTTTTATGAGGTGCTTAACTTTTTTTTTTTTTTTTTTTTTAGGGCTCTGCCAAACAATAATTATTGTATTAGAATATTCTATTACATAAATAATTTGGATAAAGTGCAGGATTTCCTTTTTTAATAAAACCCTTTTTTTACTATCCATTAATTAAACTAGATATGTCAAACAATAAAATGGAAAGTATCCTTTTTATATACAGTGAAACTCTGATACAATGTATTGCCTGGGACAGTATGTTATAACCAAGGTATGTAATAGCCAGATACATGCACATAACTGCCAAATCAGCACAAATATCAAAACCTAGTACAGTACTAATTGATTAATGTACATATACAATGTATGTAGTATAAAGGTTTATTACAGAAAAAAAATATAAAACAATGTAACATAACTAGTACTGTACATTACTATAGAGTATGTAAAATTCTGTATTTCAGTTATTTATACAGTAATTCTATGTTGCTTTGGATAAAGATGGTTAGCTAAATGAATTATAAAAGATAACAAAAAACATGTAATTAATGTACTGAATAATACTGTACTGTAATTAGTAAAATAAACAAATTAATAAAACAATACAGTACAGTAATAATAAATGATAGAAATAATAAAACTGATAATAATGATGATAAAAATAATATACAAGTCAATAAACATAACCATACAAACTGTCAGTTCAGGTAGAGTACAACAAGTCTTTTAGGCTAAGTAAAGGAGAATTTAAACAAGATTTAATACAATTTTATTACGATCCATGATAGTGGTTCTTTATATCAGTGTGTACGTTACATCCCAGGTACATTGTAAATGGGTTTGACTGTAGTAACATTGTCAATTAATGAAATCATTACAATTTGAAAATCAAATGAAGAACCACCAAGAGAACAAAAAACAGGATGTTATGTGTAATACAATATCACATATTTGTAACATTCTTTTTGGTACAGAACTAAAAAAAAATAAAAGTACTGTCACAGATGGTGAGAGTTGAAGTGTAATAAAACCAAATCTACAGTTTGTAGGGTAAGGCTAGGACATGGACAGCATTCAGCAAGTACAGCTCCACTAAAAACTCTTTCAGCAGATGTGGAAATAGTCACAATTGTAGAGATATTGGGCCCGATTTTCAAAAGGGGGTTCATTTTCAGTGGAAACGGTAAAATCTGCAGAAGTTTTGGTATAAGAACAGCAGGCAAATGGTACACATAGCAACATTGACATTGGGTTTAGTGCACTATTTCAAAGTAGCTATCCAGGAGTGGAAACCATGTGCGTGATCCACAAGTATTCTTCCTGTAACAGAATTTGCTTGCCTTTGTTATCTTGTCTAATAACCCATTTTGAAGTTCCGTGCTTTCCTCATTTAATATAGAACACACAGACTTGAACAGGAAACAGACAATTGAAGTACCAAATTATGTTTTGGGCCGGGATAAATACAGATGGATGATGTAGAGTGTTACTAACCATTAATTTAGATTGGGTCATTTTATATGCATTCTGAGACCAAAAAAAGGATCAAATTTCAGGGTAATTCATTTCAAGAAGACCAATATCTATTTACATATTTGTTCTTAACCAAGTTTTTTGTCCCAAAGATGACTGTGTACAATTTAATTTTGTTTTGTGAACTTTGTTTAGCAAAGACATACCTTAATGTTTTTGCATAAAAATCTAGAAAAAAAACATTTTTTAATATATAAATTTGTCTGCTTTCTTTAGCTTTTATGGCATACAGAAAAAAAATAGTGATATGGTGGCCTTTCAGTTTTATAGCTATAAAACATTTCTTGACATCTATTCTTTGAAACAAAACAAAATATAGCATGTCTTATGGCAAAATATTAAGATATAATGAATTATATGCAGTAAAAAGCACTCGAGTACGGGTCAGTCAGCACACGGATTTCCTACGAGAAATCCATTCTTAGGAATTCAAAAATGTTCTCTGTCTGTGTGGACATTCAGTCCATCATTTTTGACCACTTTTTATACTTAATTGCAGAACATTTTGTGTTGACACCATAGCAGGATTTCTAAGAACTGCTTGCTGTGTGTCTTTTTTTGCATATAGTGAATGTAATCGCTCGTTGTGATTAATTAAACTTCCTCTTCTGGAATGTGTGATCAAGGTCGTTTTTCTAAATGGAATGAGGTTTAAAAAACATTTGGAATCAAACTTTGCTTTCACTTTGGACGCTGACATCTTCGCATGCGCACCGTCAGAACTGCCGTAAATGATACAAAACACACCGCAAAACGTATGCAAATTAGAAAAATAGTAATGATTTGTCACACACACACGTGATCTTTCCTTAGCCCTACCTTAAGATCAATTCCATTACGTTAAATCCAGTGATCGAGTTTTATTGTGGCAAATAATTTCAAGGTGCCTTGATAGTATTATCTTCTTTTTTGTTTGTTTGTTTGTTTTGGAAAATATGTACCACTTCCCTGTAAAGCTGTGGGATGCCTTTCTTTTAATGTGCTCCATCCAGGATGTTTTGCTATTAAAGTATTTTAACTTTATTTTGCAGATGGTACATGTTATAGGTCTGTTGTTTAGTGGGTAAGAACTGTAAAATGATTTTGGTCTGTTACTACAGGTATTAATTAGTGCTCAATCAAACTGTTCTAGTGTTCATGTGGAAGAGGTGTACTCTGAAGAATTAATAATTTGTCGTTACAGTAAGAGAACATATCTATACCGTAAACAATGAAACCAATGTTTCTTAATACATTTAAACAGCAACTGTAACTACATTGTATAATCTTACTTTCATGATATTTAAAGGGTTTTATATAACTTAACAAGAGACCTCAAAACCAATCCATCCATTTTTAAAATATATATATATATATTTACTTTCAGTTCTTCAATTTCTATCAATTTGCCTGTACAAAATCATATTTTATTTATGTTTGTTAATGCTGTTATTAAATTAAATAGACCTAAATAATAAACTAACAGTTCACATATTCATGCTTCCCCTTTTAACCCTAGTCTTGCATTAGTAAACAGCATTTCTAGGTTAGTGTAACTAACTATTACTGGAAAACAGTTATTTGTAGCATTAAGGTTAATAGTAATATATACATTTTTAAAAAAATAACAGACAAACCTTGGTTAATAAGCTGTTTTTCAGTGAGAAGGAACTTAAATAAAAGGCTATCGAATATTATTAATAACCTTCGATTTAAAGTTTCCAGTCGAATATTCAATGGAAATCGATTGTTTGGCACAGTCCTAATGTGTATTATTATTCAGCGCCATGTTACAATGTATTTATACATTCTAGATTATGCTTTAAAATTGTGCTTATCTGGTTCAAGAGGAATCTTCAGAATTTTGAGATGTTTTATGGAGATTGTATGTATGTGTGTATTTCTTTTATCTTTCTCTTTAATTTGCAGACACATTCAAAGTATTCTCTTATGGTACAAGCCAAAGATTTGAATGGAGAATCGGGTGGTCTTGCTAGCACAGCACAACTTGAAATTGCAATTGCAGATGTTAATGATAATGTTCCAACACTGGAGAAAGGGTCTGTAAGTTGCGTTATGTTTTTTTTTTCTTTTCTTTTTGTTGGTTATCATTTCACACACGTAATGTCAATTGATAGTTGCATATGCATTGAATAACTGACCAGTCTGTAATTGAAGAATTGATACTGTATTAGGTATTCGTGCATTCATTGAGGAATAAACCATACCCAGATTTATTAGGGCAAAAATGTTGGCACTTGATCATTTGAACAACATACTGATAGTAATAAATCACATGACTGGGTGAGTATTCAATGTCTTTCGACAGTGGTACTTTTGTAATGAATGTCCATCACCTCTTTGTTTAAAAAATAAATAATTATTCGCTTAAACCTGATGTGTTTGTGTCTACTGTGTATAGTCTGTACTGTGTAGATGCTGAACAAATAATTACTGATTTATTCTTTTAGTATGAAGGTACTATTGTTGAAAATACAAAAGGCATGGAAGTAATGAGAATGAAAGCCCTTGATGCAGATGAAGAATTTTCAGACAACTGGCTTGCCAAATTTGAAATTGTGTCTGGCAATGAAGGAGGTTACTTCAGGATTGAGACTGATCCTAAGACTAATGAAGGGGTTTTGATTCTACAAAAGGTAAACTTTTAGCATTTAGTTACTTAGTTTTGTGTTGTATAGCAAATGTTTAAGCCTTAGGGCTTAATACAGTACATTTCGATTGTCCTTTTTATGGTTAATGACATTGAAATGTGAGGATATAATAAAAAAAATTCAAACGTATGCAACATTAAATACCAAAATATCTTTGAAAAATATGCAGTAGTTGTTGGATATTTTTTGTCAGTGGTAATCACTCATCACATTATGCCATCACGATCATGATGATGATATCCTGAAATGTTTGTTTTTCTATTTTTAGGAAGTTGACTATGAAGAACTACAGAACCTTGCCCTTGGAGTTGTTGTCAGAAACAAAGCACCTTTCTATAGTTCTGTTGTAGACACCAGCACTAGTGTCAACATAGGTGGAGGAGGAGGTGGAGGAGGTGGAGGAGGTGGAGGAGGAGGTGGAGGTGGTGGAGGAGGAGGAGGAGGAGGAGGAAGTAGTGGTTTTGGAGGAGGCGGCAGTAGTGGTGGTGGAGGAGGAGGTAGTTTTGCAGCAGGTGGAGGATCCTCATCATCTTACACTCTAAAACCAGTTCCAGTTAAACTCAATGTGCAAAATGTGCTGGAAGGTCCTAAGTTTTCTCCAAAGGTAAAGGCAATTCCCATTTCTGAGGAGGTGGATCAAGTGGATCTTTCAAAAGTAATTGCACAGTATCCAGCCATTGATGCAGACACTGGAAAAATTGCTGAAAACGTCAAGTAAGTAAAGGTGTTTTTTTTTTTTTTTTTTTAAATTGTTTTGGGATGATTTATGTGAAGTAATTTATTTAAAGTCCATATGTCACCTATTTCACATTACAATCTCATTGTATTTTATTAAACTACACTATAATAGTGTTTTAAAAATATATATCATTTATACTTTTGCGCTGTAACTAAGAAATTTACAGGGGTAAAGCTTGTTTTGAGTGCTTCCGCCAAAAAGTCCTGATTTCGAATCTTGACATCTGTGACGTCACTAGGGGAAAACATGCATGCATATGTCTGTCGCATAAACAAAACAATCATACATACAGGCCTATTTCACGATGGTTAAATGCTGTCAAAAATACATTTCACCTCAGATAGTTGCAAGGGAATGCACTGCATGAAAAAAAATACTGTATTCCATGAAAGTTAAATCAACAAGTTAGTCAGTGCACAATGCAATGATCACTTCGTACAACACGAAACACGGAGACTAAAGCTTTTTGTTACATTTTCTTTTTTCTTTTTTATAAGACACTGGTACACAAGTTCACAAACACACGCAGACCTGACAACAGCGGAACCATTTAGAAACCACAATACTTTTTTTTTTTTTACAAGCCTGTCACCATGCAAGTCACCTCAGCCCTGTAATATAAACAATGCTTTCTTTTTTAATTGGATGGGAAATGGTAAACATTATTTGCAAGATATAAATGGTACAACAAACCAAATTTAGAAATACACTTTGTTTTTTAATTGCCATAAATGAACTGCTAGCCGGGGTTAGCTGTATACAAGAACAGCATTCAGAATTGCCGATCTGCAGACAAGGGGGCGTGTCGCTCGCATTCCTCATGCCAGCGTGGTTATTTTCTCTTGCTGTTCCTGGTATGTGTTCCTCAAGTGATGTCACGCCAACTTCGTGCATCATCGGTGCGTTGTCTATATTTTTCGGAATCATTAGTAGTTTTTCATCTCTGTGCCATAAAATTGATCATGGAGATTTAATTTCTTGCTCTTTGTGAAAGTAAACCAAGTATGGCCCCCAAAGCCAAAAAAATATTTTCAATGTGAGATATGGACTTTAAGAATGTATAGCTTTTATACTGTATTGATATACCAAACAGCCTGAAATGAATTTAGTTCACTGGGCAGTGCAGTATCTTCCAGTCTGTGGTTAATACATGTGTCCAGTTCTGTCTGATTTTGAGATTTGGATTGATTAGCCAAGATGGTGCCACTAATAGTAATACTAGTTAGAAGCTATGCAGGCAGTGGGTTATTATACTCTTAATTTATAGGCAGTATGTAAGCAATATGTAATTACACAGCTAAGAGTTGGAGAGAATATACGATTCAAATTGCAAATATACAAGTAGTTGATTTAAGTTACTTCTGTACTAAACAAAACCAAAAATTGATTTAGTGATTTTATTATCTTTTTATATAGGTATGTAAAGAAATACGATCCTGATAATTGGCTGATAATTGATCAGAAGACTGGAGATATTAAACTTGCAAAAGTACCAGACCGTGAATCAAAATTTTTGGTTAATGGCACATACACTGCAGAAATATTGGCCATTACAGATGGTAAGCAATTAATCAGCCCCCTTGTGGGTATAATTTATTAACTAATTTGTAGCATTCATGTTATAAAGCTGTTCCTGTACTTTCAAGGAACATATACAATGATGTAAAAAGGGAATGTAAGCGGTGCTTCTGAACTAATATTCTGACCTGATGTTTTAACAATATCCTCATCCACAGATTTACCTGCAAAAACTTCTACTGGGACTGTTGCTATCCAGGTAGAAGACTTCAATGATCACTGTCCAACTCTTACAAGTACCTTTACAGACATGTGTTCCAGTGACAAATCAGTGCTAGTAACAGCTGTAGATATTGACGCGGATCCCAATAGTGTTCCTTTTAAATACCAGATTGTTGATGACCCTGAGGGTACAGCGCAGAACTGGAAAATTGAACATCTCAATGGTTGGTATTCTATACCTGCATAAGTGGCTATTTTGATATAGATAATATATGTGGAGTGGTGTTTTAAGTTTTATAATTAATTTGTGACACTCAGTTTTTGATTGTACATTTTTAAGTCTTAACCACATATTTATGTAGGTTTTGTTTTCTTTAACAGGAACTAGCATGCTACTGAGACCAACAAAAACCATTTGGCCTGGTCAATATGGTGTAACCCTTTTAATATATGATCAGCAGGGGAAATCCTGTAGTGACAAGCAGGTTCTAAATATTGCTGTCTGCACTTGTACAAATATTGGATCATGTGCTGCAGAGTCTGACAGAGTTCAATCAATTGTAACTAGACTTGGACCTGCAGCTATCGGCCTTATGATTCTAGGACTCTTACTGCTGCTACGTAAGTTACTGAATGACTGGTGTTTTGTTTGTGTAAGATTTATTTTCTGAACTGAGAAATATTGTTAAACCTGTTATTCCTGTGCCTGATGTTGAAAAACCAATGCATACATGAATGCCCTCAGTTCATCTAGGGTTCTGTTTTCAGCTTGTTCATAGTGCTGTAGCTATGGTTCTTTCTATAACCAAGAAAACTGAAGACAAGAAGGCTTTTAGTTGACTTAAAAGACTTCAGTGACTTAAAAACGAGTTATTTACAGGAGTTGCTGACCCAGTATGCTCCCAATAACAGGATTATTGGTTGTTGCCTCTTAAGTTGGAGGGGGCGACAAAAAAAACAAAAACAAAAAAACCCAGAAGGGTCTGTTGTTATGGAGCTCCAAATCATGTGTGCCTTTATCTTTATCTATTTTTATTTATTCCATTTCTTTTTACATACGTTTACTACTAAAAAAAAACCAAAAAAAAACACATTGAACTAAAGCTTTCCCTACTACACCTTTCTTTCTTCCTTTTTTTTTTCTTTCTATATATTATTGCATCATTAAATAATGGGTAACATACAATCTAGAGCAAAATCCTGGATTGTACATGTAGACACATTTGCTTTAACCATAAATGCTGCACTTACTTTTGGAATTGCATTCTCATGTGAAGGTTGCTGTACAGTGATATTCAGGGCGACCACTTGGAATAGACTGATAAGTACGCAAGGCAGATCAATGTAGCTGAGGCCTTTTCTTATATGTGTAGACAAGGTCAGACCATGTATTGTTCTTTTTTCACTATAAACATTTGGTCCGGTCTCCTATGATGTTATAATACTGAGATCTGTTTACACTGCAGGTATGTTTTAACCTGTAAAAAATGAAGTTGGTGATTATGAAATGCAATAGGAATACAGAGCTAACGTACAATCTGGCCAATTTTCATTTGTGACTCTATAGAAGAGTTAAAGGTGTAGAAAGTGCAAGGACTTCAGTATCTGAAATACAGTAGTGCTAAGAATAAAGTTATACAGAAAGACAAATGTTGAAATAAGAAGTTATAACATATGTTAAAAGATGAAAGACATTTGTTCCAGTGCTTTGTCTAATTTTATTGTAGTGTTTAAAGTTATGAATAAAATACAGGTATATTGTGCTCTTTTTTTCTTTTAATATATTGTAACGTTTATTGGTTAGAAATATATTTATTTTGTTCCTTATTGTGTCTTTCCCACAGTTGTGCCTCTTCTGCTGCTATTTTGTACATGTGGGGCTGGAGCGGGGAGCAATTTTATCCCAGTTACTGATGGCTCAGCAGGACAATTGATTCCATATGACACAGAAAAAATGGGTGAAGATAAGGTAAACAATTTTTGTTTTCAGTCTTTTTTCCCTTTTAGATTATCTTGAGGATAGATAAATTAGTAGCTTCCAATCTACTGAATAAAATGTCAGTCAGTCTCCATGAGAGACAATTGGCTATAATAATCCAGCTAACTTGAAATCCTTGATTTAATGGCCAGTCAGTTTCTGGAACACACATAGTTTAATATTGAAGTTAGGAATTTTGTTTGATCAAGTGCACTCACACCATAGTTATAAGTAGGCTTGCTACTATTCGATTTTTATTTTTCTGCCAAATCGACAATTAATAACAACGTTTATTTTTGAAAGAATTTACTGGGGTTTTTTTCAATCTTTATTTCAAGCAGAGCATGGGTGAAATCGACCTTTATGCTTATTTAGAGAAACCCCTTTAACATGCAACAAAACCATGGTTACCAACATTCTAACTGAAATAACGTTTGGTCACAGCGAAGCTATACCTTGTAAAGCTAAAGTTCCTCAACAAATAAAAAAATGGTCACAAATAAACTGTAGAAAACGCAGCATATAAAGTGTATTACATAGACTTTTATAGCATACCTTTACAAGTAAAAATAATATGGGCAGAACAAAACATTAGATAGTTGAACAGAACTAACTTACACTTCTTCTGCTTATTCCTTCACATATCATTGAGTTTGAAACTCAATGATATGTGAAGGAATAAGCAGCCACTACTACATACGTTTTCAGGTCACGCACAATGTGAGTCCACATGTGCTTGTGAAACTTGGATTTCCGACTACATCAACATTCGGCTCTGGCCTGCATATCCATTAAATGTATTGACAGTATGGAGATTGTAGGGTCCACCCTGAAACTCCAAAACTTTAAATTAAACAGTATTGAGTATGATTTAAGTACCGATCTTGCTCCCCTTCCATGCAGAAGTGCCTTTTATATATATTTTTAGTAAGTGTTCAAATGTACATTGCTCTTAATGTTTGCATTTATTTTCTGAACAGGCAGTTCCAGCTCTTGTTCCATCAATGGATAGTTTAAAAATTGGTGGCGGGGTCAGTGGCACCAGGACATTAGGATTTGGAGAACGTGCTATGTACAGTAACAACAGCAAATGTATGGGTTCTCCTGGGGTATTTGCAATGGCAACAAGACCAGTGGCAGCTGAATATGACTTGGTGGGACCAGGGTATGGATGTGGTTATGAAGCAGAATGGTGTCACTCCAATGGAGGCAGTGGAGATGACTTTGAGGGTGTAGCTCTGCCTGAGGCTTACTTGGAACAGTACTATATGGAGGTAAACTATAATAACAATAAATACAAAAAACAGCATTTGAGTATGCTGTGTATTGTGTCCTGAAGAACATTTTCCAGAACAGTGTACCAGAAGCTAATATTTAGTAGTGGGTACTCTTCTGTGCTCTAACATATACATTAGTGTTCATTGTAAATATGGAAAGAATTGAATAATGATCTAATATTTAATGTGTAAAGATATATAGCGTAGAAAAATGTGCATTTAAACTTTAAATAATGTTTTGTGCGTTTGTTTTTTCCACCAGGAAGTACAATAGACTAAATGCATTTCTTTTTTTTCTTTCTTTTTTTTTTTATTGTAGAAGGCTAAATATGTTTCAGATGAAGGACATCCACAAAAAGATGCTGCCTTGGTGTATAATTATGAAGGTCAAGAGTCACCTGTGGGTTCGTTAGGGTCTTGTAGCTTTATTGAAGGAGATCTGGACCAAAGCTTCCTAAATGAACTAGGACCAAAGTTTAAGACTCTTGCTGAAATATGCATGGGCTCAGAGATGACTTCAGGAGTTTCTGTTGAGCAGCCTAATGTTGCTGTTCAGCACACTGCTGTGTCCGTTAACCCAGTCATCAGCAATAATCGTGTGATGACCAACAAAACTGTTGAGATGACCACCCCAGTTCCAGCGCCCCAGGTCCAAAAGAATGTGGTTGTTACAGAAAACTTGTCTCCTCCTCAGCCAACCGTGTATCTCCAGAAAAATCTAGTTGTTTCTGACCCTGCCCATGTTCAACAGCCTGCCTACATTCAACAGCCTGCCTACATTCAACAGCCTGTATACTATGCCACTAACCCAATCATTCAGACCACTCGATACATTGTTGGGCCACAGGTCCAAAGAAATGTCATGATAGAAAGGTCTTCTGTCCCTGGCCTGCAAGGTCACATTCTAATGAGTGACATTCCAAACACTCAGAATGTGATGGTGACCCAGAAGAGATTGGTGCATGGCTCGGGCATTCAGGATGGCATGGTGATGGGGTTAGATCAGGGTGCTCTGCGCGTGAGTGAAATGCCAAGCTCACAGAATGTGGTACTACTAGAAAATAGAGGTTTTGATCAGGGAAGCATGCACTTGAGTAACCCTGTCTCTCAGAATGTGGTGTTAAAAGAGAAGAGAGTGGTGTCTGGACATAATGTGCAGGGTGGTACGATGGGGTACGAACTGGGCAGCTTGCAGAGAAATGTAATGCCTGGTTCACAGAATGTAACAGTAACAGAGAAGACAGTGGTATCTGATTCCAGTGTGCAGGGTGGAAAGATGGGGTTTGGTCAGGGTAGTCTGCACATGAGTAAAATGCCAGGCTCACAAAATATAACGGTAACAGAGAAGAGAGTGGTATCTGGAAGTAGTGTGCAGGGTGGTTTAATAGGATGAAATAAGATGCACTTGGCATATAGTGATGACAGCACAAAGATAAAGCCCGCAACCAGACAGAACATTTTAGAATGGAATGGCTACAAGTCCTTTACACTTTAATTATTATAGGATCCCTTATTTAAATCAAGGACATTTAGTTTTATCCAAGGTTTATGCCAGGATTCTGTTAATTTGTCTTAAATGAATACAGTAATTGATTTTTAATTGTCAAGGACTGTTATGTAAAATACAGTCTATTGATAAAGAATTGCTTATGTGCTGTATGTATATAGAGTATGTAATCTTTTTTTTTTTGTTTGTTTTAATGTAAACAGTATTGCATAGATTAACTTGTTCGGTTTAAAGGCTTGGGGCTTGGTATATACATTTTAATGAAGAATGGTTGATAATTTTAGCTTACAGGTTGGATCAATTGTACTGTACATGCCTCTTTCAACACTACTGGGGTTGTATACGCATTGTGCATCTCAGCATTGCTTTTTAAAAGACTTTTGAATACAAGGTTGTGGTTCTAGAAGTGGGTGAGTATTTCCAAGAATGTAACATAGTTTGTAATTTCATAAGCAGGTATTGCATTTTTCTGTTGAAAATTATCATTGGTGGTGTTGGGTTGTCAGAGAAAGAAATTGATTAATTAAGTCAGGGGTTTCCAAAGATGGGCCATGGAAGCAACAACGGTCTATGTATTTTTATATGGAAAATAATGAAAGGCAACAATAAAATCAGATTCAAATAAAATAACAATTTAGCTTGAGATTATTTACAGTGTTACAGGTTTAATATTTTGTAATTTTGTAAATTTTCTTAAGTGCTAATAGTGGGCCACAGTGCCTAATGCAGCTGAAGAGGGACCTCAGGTAAAGTTTGGGAACCCCTGAATTAAGAGATGCCAACAGCACACACACACACACACACACATAATCGTTTTCTTCTTTTTTTACATAAATATATGTGTTTACCAAACTTTTTTTTTTTTTTGGTAAAGGATTGCCCTTTTATTGTAATAGAATGTATCTGTTCAAGATAGATGCACTGGAATAAACAATATTTGTATGTATGCTTTTTAAAAAGGTGGTTGTTTTTTCTATAGCTTTTTAAATTGTCTGTTTTGATCTTTTTTTTTTTTTTTTTTTTTTTTTTTTTTTAATAAAAAAAATGTATTAAGCATCTTGTAGGGGTGTGTTTGTAAATATGCCATTGCACGTTCAACTCCTTAAATTTCATTTGTATTAGACTGTTACATTTGTAAAATGCTTTGCCTTGGTGTTTGGTTAGTGTTCTGTTTTGTAGTTGTGAAAAGGCCAACATTTACTGCATGCAGTATGTGTGTGTTCACTTTCTTTTGCATATGTATTCAATTAATACAATAGAAACGTTTTCAATATCCAAATTAAATGATCAGTTTTTTTGTTTTTTTTAAACACCTATTAAACAGAAATATTGTCTCTCGATCTAGTGTCTGAAATATGCTGTTAAATATTTGTTTTATGCCATCTGCATGCTGCAGTTGTGTGTGTGTGTGTTTGTTGTTGTTTTGATTTTTTTGTTTTTTTTGTTTTTTTAATAAACTTGTGTCATGAAACATTGTCATGCATATTGAAAGCTAACATTGGCTGTGTTTACATGCACGTGAAAATCGACTCTACACTCATGACTGTATGAAGTTGTCACGCGAAATCGTGAAACCTCAAAAGGGCATCCTTTTGGCAGCGAGACTTTCAGGGCCTTCTCACGAAAAAAATAAATGTAAAAAGCCATGTAAACCAGAGCAGGAATGGTGCTTGTGGCTCACGAGATTTCAGCAGTCAAGATCCCGTTCTTCTGATTTAATCTCACGTAATCTCCAGCAGACAGGCCGTACAAAACATACACACACACACACACACACACAATGTAGATTTATGGACTACTTCAACACTAGAACCGCAGATGACAGTTACCACTTTACATCAACAAAATTAAAATTAAAGACAAACTATTGTATAGAACTCAAAGGTTTTATTCAAGCACTTCACATCAAACAGCTGAAGTGTTGTATGCAAATGAACAATTAAACAAAAAAGGGTTTATTTTCTAACTTACCACATATAAAGCAATACTTCAAAAAATGAAAAACTATAATAAACATTTCTAAAGAAACTAGTGTGTAAACAGGTGTATGTACATACAAAACTAAAAACCAAAGTAGTTTTTAATCTAAAACGAAAGTAACGTGATTTCTCTTGCGTGTGTGTCACTCGCAGCACAGAATCCAAGCTGAGCTGCTGTAGCCTGCAGCTTTGCAGTTTTCTGATCAATATGTTTCTCCTGAAGCGCTGTGGCTAACTTCAAGATGAAATCTCTCCTACTGATATTTTCACCGGTGTGTTTCTTGTAGAAAACAAAAGATTTGGTGGCTGCTAAGTCCAGTAGATATACAAACAGGCTTGTATATATACAGAGCATCAAAAGAAACATATCACTTTATTTGAGCATCAAAAGAAACTTATCACTTATATTTGGATAAAATTCACTAGATATGATCAAAAAATGACAAACTCTGTTTTGGAGCAGGTGCACTGAATTTTTATTGTGCTGATTAAAAATTGGCATCATGAAGGTGCTGCAAAATGATCTGTCGATCTTGAGCAGGTGTTGTGACTCTTGGTCTCCCAGTTCCTAGCATGTCATTGACAGAATGTGTCTGGTTATACCATCTCGCCAGGTTTGAAACTGCTGGCTGTGAGCACCCAAGACAATGAGTCACAGCACGCTGCCCTAGTCCAGCCTCCAACATGTTGATTGCACAAAGGTGCTGCTCTCTTGACAGACGTGGCATATTGGTGTTTTTCTGTGATTTTTCTTTATTACTTTTATTCAAGCTTGCAATTCAACAGCTGAAATCACTCCATATCCAGTGTCCAATAAACTGTCTCACTAATTAGGTGATTAAGTGCATATGCTTCAGTCATAGTCACTGAAGCGGGTCATGGTCAACGATGAATGATCGAGTGATTAAAAAGAAACCAAAAGCATTTCGTCAATGTCCATCATTTATATATGTATTTATTTATTTTTTTCATAATAAATGTGTTATAATCGTGATAAGTTTCTTTTGATGCTTGAGATAAAATAGAATAAAATAGAATATTGTAGGTTATATTCAAAATAAAAACGTATTGTAAAAGGCGGTTCTAGTATTAATGATGACTAAAGCTGAATCTACACCAGCACTCTATGGATGGGTAACTTGTATTGACTTTTGCCATTATTACTTCCCTTGTGGCTATTTGCAAGCCATTTTTCACTGCAGTGGATGGGCCTTTGTGTTAATGTTCATGTGTGAACAGAGCTGCCATCTATTTTAACATACTAATTGAATTTTTTTTTTTTTTTCTAAACTGGCATTTAATTCTTCTCAACACCATTTTTATATATATATATATATATATATATATATATATATATATATATATATATATATATATATATATATATATATCCTATTGATCCAGTCATTCTCATGCTGTTTATTTGAAATACATTGTAAGCACAATGCATTTCACATGCCTTATTGTGCACCATTTTGGTCTTCTGCCATCAACAGACTGCATAGACTCAAGCAGTACATCAGTATCTTTGTATTCTTCCCTCAGTGCACTGGATCGTAAATGTACCATACTTCAATGCTGCAGAAAAGCCATTCAGAGTGCAAACAAACTAAGAGAACTTTAGGTTCAGTTGTAGTTTAAAATCTTATATGATAACAATGGTGTTTTAAAATACAGTATATGCTTCTAAGGCAACACATCTTTGCCACGGCACAATTAAGGTCATATTTTTACAGCAGTAATATGCTTTCACTAACTTTAGTGTAAAGAGAATATTCAGACCACCCCACTATTAAAAATTAAGGAAACCATCATTGCTTTATGAAATGACCTTGCAAATATGGCCAATATAAATCAATGTAATTTTAAAGGAAAACAATCAGATACAATATCTACCCATAGCTCATTTGGACATTTGACCCAACACTGCTTGAAATGTATTTGGTGGCAAAAATGTACCTGATCATATAACAGAATGTATTACCACCTCTATCAGACAGCATCCAAATAAAACCATTGCATAAGTGACATCTGAAAAAAGTAACACATTCTTCTGTTCAAGGGACTGTATCTTTACTTTCTTTAATAGGTAATTTTATGTGTTAACAGGCTTGTGCTACTCCTGAGAGATTTTATTTTATTTTTTATTTTTTTATGTAATTGTACTTTTGTATTCCAGCTAAATCGAAATTAAAGAATATTCAAGGAGTAATACAAATAAAAAAAAAAAAAAATATTCAAATAAGAAAATAAAATGCTTGTTCTAGCACTATTACATGTTCTGAACATGTTTCTTTGTTTTAAAATAATAACAAACAAAACCGCTGTAGTACATTTGGAAGAATCTAAGCAAAAGTTACAAAACTTGTTGGACCTTGTTGCTTAGTCCTAGTGGTTGTGGTTATTTCCCAGGAAAGCTTTGAAATGAAATGTTAAATGTCTGTCATAACAAGAACATTATCAGTGAGTGTGGAAAGTAACTGAGAGTCTCAGTGCGAGAAACTTTCTGCTTCCTCGGATCACCAAGACATTTGCTCTGAGCTGCCAAGGATGTGAGAAACTGAACAAGCTGTTATGTGGGCACTTTCTCTGAGCTACTCTGAGTGGCTCAGTTACTTAACGCAACCTGTATGAACTGTATACTGTATATTGCTGTGTATTGAACCAGTATTCTAGGCATGTCACTGTGTGTCAACTGGCATTAATAATATAACATTCTGTTACAGAGAGAGGAGGATGGTATGCAATGAATGGACCTCTGCTCTGATGTAGTTTTGGTTGTATCCCAAACTGTTAAAAATGCATGGATGAAGGCTATATTTCCAACAGAAGTGATGTTAAAAAGTGATAATTCCTCTAGAGGAAAATATACCTGAACTTTGACCCATTCGACTCCTCGAGACCATCACTTTCAATTCAAACACAAAATGTCTTGTTTTCAATCACTCGACAACACATTTTGATTTCAGAGAAGCTTGAGAGGAATGTGAAATTAAAACAAGGTAAAGGCAATCATCTAAATAAAGCTGGAGCACTAACGGATAACGACATAGAACGTCTGTACAGCACTGAAATACTTAGTTTAAAAGAACCCAACTGTACTGCGGTCTTCGGACTTGTAATTTATGATGTCACAGAAACCTTAGATGGAATTATTTTCCTGTAACTCACTGAAGCCCATCTATATATATATATATATATATATATATATATATATATATATATATATATATATATATATATATTATATATATATACACACACACACACACACACACACACACACACACAGTGGCTTGTAAAAGTATTCAGACCCCTGACCAATTTTCTCATATTATCGAATTACAAATGGTACATTGAAATTTTGTTGTTTGATATTTTATTTTTAAACACTGAAACTCAGAATCAATTATTATAAGGTGACATTGGTTTTATGTTGGGAAATATTTTTAAGAAAAATAAAAAACTGAAATATCTTGCTTGCGTAAGTATTCAACCCCTGTGCTGTGGAAGCTCCCAGTTTGCACCGATGAAAGAAATTGCCCTAACGAGGACACAATTACCTTACCATTGGCCTCCACCTGTGAACCATTAAAGTTGTTGTTACATTTTCTGGATAAAAACCCCACTGTTGAAGGATCATTGGTAAGGCTGTGAATCTGAAGGAAAATGAAGACCAAAGAGCATTCTACAGAAGTTAGAGATAAATACAAATGCATAGATTAGGGGAAGGGTACAAAATAATATCCATGTGTTTGGATATCCCAGTGAGCACAGTTGGATCAATAATCAGTAAGTGGAAGCTGCATCACACCACCCAGGCACTGCCAAGAAAAGGCCGTCCCTCAAAACTCAGTGCTCAAAGAAGAAGGAGACTTGTGAGAGAAGCCTCAGAGAGGCCAACAATTACTTTGAAGGAGCTACAGAGTTCAGTGGCTGGGAGTGGAGTAATGGTGCACCAGTCAACCATATCAAGAGCTCTGCATAACACTGGTCTGTATGGGAGGGTGGCAAGAAAGAAGCCGTTACTCAAAAAGTACCATCTGAAAGCACGTCTGGATTTTGCCGGAAAGCATGAGAGTGACCCAGCTGCGATGTGGGAAAAAGTTTTGTGGTCAGATGAGACCAAGATAGAACTTTTTGGCCAAAACTCAAAGCGCTATGTGTGGCGCAAACCTAACACTGCCCAGGCCTCAAGACACACCATCCCTACAGTGAAGTATGGTGGTGGCAGCAAAATGCTGTGGTGATGCTTCTCATCACCAGAGACTGGGCCTCTTGTTACATTTGAAGGAAGAATGGATGGAGCAAAATATAGGAAAATACGGCAAAAGAATCTGCTTCAGTCAGCTAAAAAATGTGAAAATCGACTCTACACTCATGACTGTATGACGTTGTCACGCAAAATCGTGAAACAGCAAAAGGACGTCCTTTTGGCAGCGCGACTTTCAGGGCTTTCTCACGATAAAAATAAATGTAAAAAGCCATGTAAACCAGAGCAGGAATGGTGCTTGTCGCTCACGAGATTTCAGCAGTCAAGATCCCATTCTTCTGATTTAATCTCACGTAATCTCCAGCAGACAGGCCATACAAAACATACACACACACACACACACACAATGTAGATTTATGGACTACTTCAACACTAGAACCGCCGATGGCAGTTATCACTTTACATCAACAAAATTAAAATTAAAGACAAACTATTGTATAGAACTCAAAGGTTTTATTCAAGCACTTCACATCAAACAGCTGAAGTGTTGTATTTATTTTCTAACTTACCACATATAAAGCAATACTTCAAAAAATGAAAAACTATAATAAACATTTCTAAAGAAACTAGTGTGTAAACAGGTGTATGTACATACAAAACTAAAAACCAAAGTAGTTTTTAATCTAAAACGAAAGTAACGTGATTTCTCTTGCGTGTGTGTCACTCGCAGCACAGAATCCAAGCTGAGCTGCTGTAGCCTGCAGCTTTGCAGTTTTCTGATCAATATGTTTCTCCTGAAGCGCTGTGGCTAACTTCAAGATGAAATCTCTCCTACTGATATTTTCACCGGTGTGTTTCTTGTAGAAAACAAAAGATTTGGTGGCTGCTAAGTCCAGTAGATATACAAACAGGCTTGTATATATACAGAGCATCAAAAGAAACATATCACTTTATTTGAGCATCAAAAGAAACTTATCACTTATATTTGGATAAAATTCACTAGATATGATCAAAAAATGACAAACTCTGTTTTGGAGCAGGTGCACTGACTTTTTATTGTGCTGATTAACAATTGACATCATGAAGATGCTGCAAAATGATCTGTCGATCTTGAGCAGGTGTTGTGACTCTTGGTCTCCCAGTTCCTAGCATGTCATTGACAGAATGTGTCTGGTTATACCATCTCGCCAGGTTTGAAACTGCTGGCTGTGAGCACCCAAGACAATGAGTCACAGCACGCTGCCCTAGTCCAGCCTCCAACATGTTGATTGCACAAAGGTGCTGCTCTCTTGACAGACGTGGCATATTGGTGTTTTTCTGTGATTTTTCTTTATTACTTTTATTCAAGCTTGCAATTCAACAGCTGAAATCACTCCATATCCAGTGTCCAATCAACTGTCTCACTAATTAGGTGATTAAGTGCATATGCTTCAGTCATAGTCACTCAAGCGTGTCATGGTCAAGGATGAATGATCGAGTGATTAAAAAGAAACCAAAAACATTTCGTCAATGTCCATCATTTATATACCTTATTTATTTTTTTTTTTTCATAATAAATGTGTTATAATAATCGTGATAAGTTTCTTTTGATGCTTGAGATAAAATAGAATAAAATAGAATATTGTAGGTTATATTCAAAATAAAAACATGTATTGTAAAAGGCGGTTCTAGTATTAATGATGACTAAAGCTGAATCTACACCAGCACTCTATGGATGGGTAACTTGTATTGACTTTTGCCATTATTACTTCCCTTGTGGCTATTTGCAAGCCATTTTTCACTGCAGTGGATGGGCCTTTGTGTTAATGTTCATGTGTGAACAGAGCTGCCATCTATTTTAACATACTAATTGAATTTTTTTTTTTTTTTCTAAACTGGCATTTAATTCTTCTCAACACCATTTTAACCGTAAATTAAGATATTGTGGTAAAATTATATATATATCCTATTATATATATATAATATATATATATATATTATATTATATATATATATATCTATATATATATATATATATCCTATAGTTCCCTATTGATCCAGTCATTCTCATGCTGTTTATTTGAAATACATTGTAAGCACAATGCATTTCACATGCCTTATTGTGCACCATTTTGGTCTTCTGCCATCAACAGACTGCATAGACTCAAGCAGTACATCAGTATCTTTGTATTCTTCCCTCAGTGCACTGGATCGTAAATGTACCATACTTCAATGCTGCAGAAAAGCCATTCAGAGTGCAAACAAACTAAGAGAACTTTAGGTTCAGTTGTAGTTTAAAATCTTATATGATAACAATGGTGTTTTAAAATACAGTATATGCTTCTAAGGCAACACATCTTTGCCACGGCACAATTAAGGTCATATTTTTACAGCAGTAATATGCTTTCACTAACTTTAGTGTAAAGAGAATATTCAGACCACCCCACTATTAAATTAAGGAAACCATCATTGCTTTATGAAATGACCTTGCAAATATGGCCAATATAAATCAATGTAATTTTAAAGGAAAACAATCAGATACAATATCTACCCATAGCTCATTTGGACATTTGACCCAACACTGCTTGAAATGTATTTGGTGGCAAAAATGTACCTGATCATATAACAGAATGTATTACCACCTCTATCAGACAGCATCCAAATAAAACCATTGCATAAGTGACATCTGAAAAAAGTAACACATTCTTCTGTTCAAGGGACTGTATCTTTACTTTCTTTAATAGGTAATTTTATGTGTTAACAGGCTTGTGCTACTCATGAGAGATTTTATTTTATTTTTTATTTTTTTTATGTAATTGTACTTTTGTATTCCAGCTAAATCGAAATTAAAGAATATTCAAGGAGTAATACAAATTAAAAAAAAAAAATATTCAAATAAGAAAATAAAATGCTTGTTCTAGCACTATTACATGTTCTGAACATGTTTCTTTGTTTTAAAATAATAACAAAAAAAACCGCTGTAGTACATTTGGAAGAGTCTAAGCAAAAGTTACAAAACTTGTTGGACCTTGTTGCTTAGTCCTAGTGGTTGTGGTTATTTCCCAGGAAAGCTTTGAAATGAAATGTTAAATGTCTGTCATAACAAGAACATTATCAGTGAGTGTGGAAAGTAACTGAGAGTCTAAGTGCGAGAAACTTTCTGCTTCCTCGGATCACCAAGGCATTTGCTCTGAGCTGCCAAGGATGTGAGAAACTGAACAAGCTGTTATGTGGGCACTTTCACTGAGCTACTCTGAGTGGCTCAGTTACTTAATGCAACCTGTATGAACTGTATACTGTATATTGCTGTGTATTGAACCAGTATCTTAGGCATGTCACTGTGTGTCAACTGGCATTAATAATATAACATTCTGTTACAGAGAAAGGAGGATGGTATGCAATTAATGGACCTCTGCTCTGATGTAGTTTTGGTTGGACATTGGTTTTATGTTGGGAAATATTTTTAAGAAAAATAAAATACTGAAATATCTTGTTTGCATAAGTATTCAACCCCTCTGCTGTGGAAGCTCCCAGTTTGCACCGATGAAAGAAATTGCCCTAACGAGGACACAATTACCTTACCATTGGCCTCCACCTGTGAACCATTAAAGTTGCAGTCACATTTTCTGGATAAAAACCCCATTGTTGAAGGATCATTGGTAAGGCTGTGAATCTGAAGGAAAATTAAGACCAAAGAGCATTCTACAGAAGTTAGAGATAAATTCAAATGCATAGGGAAAGGGTACAAAATAATGTCCAAGTGTTAGGATATCCCAGTGAGCACAGTTGGATCAATAATCAGGAAGTGGAAGCTGCATCACACCACCCAGGCACTGCCAAGAAAAGGCTGTCCCTCAAAACCCAGCACTCAAACAAGAAGGAGACTTGTGAGAGAAGCCACAGAGAGGCCAACAATCACTTTGAAGGAGCTATAGAGTTCAGTGGCTGGGAGGAGAGTAATGGTGCACCAGTCAACCATATCAAGAGCTCTGCATAACACTGGCCGTATAGGAGTGTGGCAAGAAAGAAGCCGTTACTCAAAAAGTAGCATCTGAAAGCACGTCTGGAGTTTGCCAGAAAGCATGAGAGTGACCCAGCTGCGATGTGGGAAAAGGTTTTGTGGTCAGATGAGACCAAGAGAGAACTTTTTGGCCAAAACTCAAAGTGCTATGTGTGGCGCAAACCTAACACTGCCCAGGCCTCAAGACACACCATCCCTAAAGTGAAGTATGGTGGTGGCAGCATCATGCTGTGGGGATGCTTCTCATCAGCAGGGACTGGGCATCTTGTTACAATTGAAGGAAGAATGGATGGAGCAAAATACAGGAAAATACTGCAAGAGAATCTGCTTCAGTCTGCTAAAAAACTGAAGCTTGGGAGGAAATTCACCTTTCAGCAGGACAATGATCCCAAGCACAAGGCCAAAGCAACATTGGAGTGGCTCAAGAACAAAAAGGTGAATGTCCTACAGTGGCCCAGTCAAAGTCCTGATCTCAATCCCATTGAGAATCTGTGGCACTATTTGAAAATTGCAGTCCACAAGCGTCGTCCAACCAACCTGAACAACCTGGAGCAAATCTGCCAAGAAGAATGGGCCAAAATCACTCTGACACTGTGTGCAAAGCTGGTACATACTTACCCCAAAAGACTTAAAGCTGTTATTGCAGCGAAAGGTGGCTCTACCAAATATTAATGTGTGGGGGTTGAATACTTATGCAAGCAAGATATTTCAGTTTTTTATTTTTCTTAAAAATATTTCCCAACATAAAACCAATGTCACCTTACAATAATTGATTTTGAGTTTAAGTGTTTTAAAATAAAATATCGAACAGAACGAAATTTCAATGTACCATTTGTAATTCAGTAATATGAGAGAATTGGTCAGGGGTCTGAATACTTTTGCAAGGCACTGTATGTGTATATATATATATATGTATGTATGTGTGTGTGTGTGTATATATTGTGATGTACTCTGACCTTTTCAGCCGGAGTCCACGTTGTTCTTTCAAACAGGTGTCTGTTTCTTTAATTATTACACGACGCAATGGAAGTGCTCTGTAAACGCCGTGGCGTACGTTTATTAGCAAACAGAAGTTATAAACAAACAAAAACATAAAACAAAACCTAGCCCTTCTTTAGGCGCTAATTAAACTGGTTAATAGTAGTTCTATCTAATGCAGGGCAGGGTAAGCCTGTTCCCCTGTTTAAATCAATTCCATAAATCACCTAAACCAAATCACATTCAAGCACTTTTGTCAGAACTCGTACCTTTGTTTCGACACACCTTTCCACCGATCAGTTTCTTTCCTCGCTCTCCGTTTCAACCCTCTCCCCTGAACACACCAACTGAAAACCTTTTTAACCCCAACTTGATCACTCACATCTGATCAGCATTTGCCCATTAAATACACAATTAAGCAATTGTTACCTTAACTATACAATTAAGCAATTGTTACCTTAACTATACAATTAAGCAATTGTTACATTCGTCATCATACAATGTGTGTGGCTAGCCCCAGGGTCCAAAAGCCTCCAAATTGACGTTTGGTACATACACATCATCACACACCCTCCCCCTCTGCACGATCCCGTGGGGTCGGGCATACAAGATTTTTGCTGGCTGTGGAAACCTAGACAGGAAATCAGCATTTACGTGTTCTTTACCTTTTCTATGTATTAAGTCAAAACAGTAGGGCTGTAATGTTAAAAACCACCTGGTTATTCTCGCATTCTTGTCTTTCTGACGATACATCCATTGTAATGGGGCATGGTCTGTAACCAGAGTAAATCTCCTTCCCCAGAGATAATACCTCAACGAGTCCACTGCCCACTTGACAGCTAAGCACTCCTTTTCTATTGTGGCATATGTTTTTTCCCTTGGTAGGAGCTTTCTGCTCAAAAATAAAACAGGATGTTCCTCCCCCTCACAGGACTGTGATAACACTGCCCCTAGACCCACTTCCGAAGCATCTGTTTGTAATACAAACGGTTTATCAAAGTCAGGACTTATCAAAACAGGCTCAGAGCACAGTGCTGATTTCAAGTCTAAAAATGCCCTTTCAGCCTCTGCTGACCATTTTACCATGTTAGACGCGGAGGCTTTAGTGAGTTCCGTTAAGGGCACAGCTCTTGAGGCAAAGTTTTCAATGAACCGGCGATAATAGCCAATAAGTCCGAGAAAGGCTCGGACTTGTTTTTTGTTCACTGGACGGGCACAAGACAAAACGGCTTCAATTTTGCTTTGCTGTGGTCTAATTAAGCCACGTCCGAGTGAAAACCCCAGATATTTTGTCTCCTGCAGAGCGAATGCACACTTCTTTTTATTAGCTGTTAAGCCTGCTTCCCTTAACGATCTCAATACCGCTTCCACTTTGTATACATGAGACTCCCAATCAATGCTAAAAATGACCACATCGTCAAGATAAGCTGCTGCATAGTGACTATGTGGCCTGAGTATCCTGTTCATAAGCCTTTGAAATGTGGCTGGTGCGCCATGCAGACCAAAAGGCAACACTGTAAACTGGAACAAACCCTGTGGAGTTACAAATGCTGTTTTTTCTTTCGACTCTGGTGACAACGGCACCTGCCAATAGCCTTTGGTCAAGTCGAGTGTGGTGATATACTTTGCTTTTCCCAACCTTTCTAGCAATTCATCCACCCTCGGCATTGGGTATGCATCAAATTTTGATATTTCATTCACTTTTCTGAAATCCATACAAAACCTTATAGTTCCATCAGGTTTTGGCACCATCAACACCGGGCTGCACCAGTCACTATTTGATTCCTCAATTACTTGTAATTCCAACATCGTTTTTATTTCTTTAGCCAGATCACCCTGTTTTGACTCTGGAATTCGAAATGGTTTCATCCTGACTCGGGCTCCCACAGGGGTAATAATACTATGGGATATAAGATTAGTTCTCCCTGGCAAGTCTGAGAACACGTCGTCATATCTATTAATTAGTTCTTCAATTTTAGTACTCTGTTCCGCAGTCAAGTGTTTACCAATTTTTATTTCAGTTACACTTGTCGTGCCCGGCAACTCAGGACCCAGTTCTAACTCTTCATACTGTACTGTGCCTACTAAAGGTTCCCTGTCTACCCACGGTTTCAGCAGATTGACATGGTAAATCTGGTATGGTTTCCTTTTCCCTGTCTGGCACACCTTATAGTTTACATTACTTAACTTCTCCACTATTTGGAAAGGTCCCTGCCATTTAGCCAAAAACTTGTGTGCATGTGAAGGCAGCAAAACTAACACTTTGTCTCCAACTTTAAACTCTCTTAAACGAGCACCGGCGTTATACGACGTCTTTTGTAGTTCTTGTGCTCTGACCAGATTTTCATTCACCAGCCTGCTGACCTTTTCCATTCTATCTCTCATTTTTAATACATACTCAACCAGATTGTCCCCTCTAGGTGGTGTCCCCTCCCACACTTCTTTGACAACATCTAAGATTCCCCTCGGCTGTCTCCCATACAACAATTCAAACGGGGAAAACCCAGTCGACGCTTGAGGAACCTCTCTGATAGCGAACATAAGATAAGGAAGAAAACTATCCCAGTCTTTGCCATCTATGTGCATTACCTTTTTTATCATTTGTTTTAACGTTTTATTAAACCGTTCCACCAAACCATCCGTTTGTGGGTGGTGAACAGAGGTAGTATTTTTTTTTACTTTGCACAACTTACACATCTCTTTCATAACTATGGACATAAAGGGGGTCCCTTGGTCGGTAAGGATCTCTTTAGGGAAACCGACCCTAGAAAAGACCTGTATCAGCGCTTGTGCTATGTTCATTGAATTAGTATTCCTTAACGGTATAGCCTCTGGGTATCTAGTGGCATAATCCACAATGACCAGAATGTACTGGAACCCTGTTTTAGACTTTTCCAGGGGCCCAATTAAGTCCATTCCCACTCTCTCAAATGGCACGTCTATGACAGGTAACGGGACTAGCGGGGCTCGAGTAGGTTTCCTGCCAGCGACTAGTTGACATTCTGGGCAAGCTATACAAAACCGCTCTACATCTTTATAGACTCCCGGCCAATGAAACCGCATCATTACCCGGTCTCTGGTTTTCTGTGTGCCTAAATGCCCTCCTAACAGATGGCTGTGTGCCAGCTGTAGTATTAAACTTTTAAACTTACTTGGCACCAGTAACTGTTCTAACCACTCCCCACATTCAGTTCTAGTGACCCGATACAAGAGATCATTTTTAACAATGAAATGTGGTACAGTCACAGTGTCCCTATTTTCCCAATAACATTCGTCCGGTACCACAGCTTGATTAAAGGCATATTGTAAGATTTTATCTTCTACTTGTTCCCGTTTGAAGTCAAAAGTAGACACTGCTAGCTCCTCCCACATCTCGGGGAGGTTATCTTCTAAATTTCCCCGTGACTCAGATTCCCTGTTAGGCTGCCCTGCACGCTTTTGGGGATCTGTACTTTTGCTTGTATACTTCCCCCCAGGGAGCCTTTGCGGCTTAGCTTGGGTCCTACACTTTTGACTTCGTGTCTTCCTAGTTTTTCCAGGTTCAGCTAGTACCTCTTCGTCAAACGGAAACAACTCAGACAATTCTTGGTCCTGGCCACTAGATGGCCCCGACTCCTTACTGGCAACAAAAACCTCTCGTAACTGTACTAAGCGAGCAAATTCGGTACAATCACGACCTACAATCACTGGATAAGGAAGCCTAGGTAACACCCCCACTTTTAACTTTACTTCCTGGGAACCTATTTTTATATTTACGGTGGTGGCTGGGTAGGTTTTAATATCACCGTGAATGCACATTATTCGTACCCCCGCCTGGTCTATAGAAAAGTGTTCCCCCACCAGGTCAGCGGATATCAAGCTCTGCCCACAGCCTGAATCTAATAAAGCTACTGTGCTTTTATCCCCTATTTTAACAGCAACCACATACTCTGTTTTTGGTGAACTGCATGAAAATAAGTTATTTACCGTAGTAACCACATGACAGTCCATTGACTCTACCTTCTCCCTTTCGGGACAATTTCTGGCAATGTGCCCCCAACCATTACATTTAAAACATTGCACACTGTTATACGGAAAACTCTGCATTTCAAACAATTTATTCTCCCCTGCCCAAGGTCCCTTCACAGTTCTAGACCGCTCTTCAGCGCCCCCTTTTTCCCACACATTCTTACCGGGATTCTCGGCGGTGCGTTGTTTCGGGCTTGAGGGGCGCCAGTTGCTTTTGGCAAAACGAAATGTGGGCTGGGCAATTTCCAGGGCAGTGAGTTGGCGCTCGACCAGAGCGATTAGTTCATCTGCAGTGCTTGGACTGCCCTGTGCCACCCATTTTCGTAAACCCACTGGAAGGCTTCTTAGATAATGGTCCAGGACCAGTATTTCCACAACCCGCGCTGAGCTATTCTTCTCGGGTTGAAGCCACCTACGGGCTAAGTGGATTAAGTCAAATAGCTGTGACCTTGGTGCTTTTCCATCTTCATATTTCCAAGCGTGAAAGCGTTGAGCCCTCACCGCTGCGGTGACCCCCGCTCTTGCTAAAATCTCAGCTTTCAGAAGATTATAATTAGCTGCTTCTGTTAGCTCCAAATCAAAATAAGCTTTTTGAGCCTCTCCACTCAAAAACGGCGCAACAATGCCTGCCCACTGTTCAGGTGGCCAAGCCTCTCGCTCGGCGGTCCTTTCGAAAGCCAAAAGGTAAGCTTCCACGTCATCTGCTGGGTTCATTTTCTGTAAAACATGACTAGCTCGTATAGGACGTGGTCCCTCAGAAGCTGCTCCCACCCGGTCTCCAGAATTCATCTGGCTCCATAGTTGTCTCCATTCTTGACGATCCTGCGCCGCTTGTTCTGCCAGGACTTTGGTATGCTCCTGTAAAGCCGCTGTGGCATGTTGCTGCGCTGTCGTTGCCTGTATAACTGTTTTAAGTAACTCTTCCATGTTGAGGGGTTCTCACTCAAAAAAAAAAACAGAGCCCCACTTCTGGTACCAAATGTGATGTACTCTGACCTTTTCAGCCGGAGTCCACGTTGTTCTTTCAAACAGGTGTCTGTTTCTTTAATTATTACACGACGCAATGGAAGTGCTCTGTAAACGCCGTGGCGTACGTTTATTAGCAAACAGAAGTTATAAACAAACAAAAACATAAAACAAAACCTAGCCCTTCTTTAGGCGCTAATTAAACTGGTTAACAGTAGTTCTATCTAATGCAGGGCAGGGTAAGCCTGTTCCCCTGTTTAAATCAATTCCATAAATCACCTAAACCAAATCACATTCAAGCACTTTTGTCAGAACTCGTACCTTTGTTTCGACACACCTTTCCACCGATCAGTTTCTTTCCTCGCTCTCCGTTTCAACCCTCTCCCCTGAACACACCAACTGAAAACCTTTTTAACCCCAACTTGATCACTCACATCTGATCAGCATTTGCCCATTAAATACACAATTAAGCAATTGTTACCTTAACTATACAATTAAGCAATTGTTACCTTAACTATACAATTAAGCAATTGTTACATTCGTCATCATACAATGTGTGTGGCTAGCCCCAGGGTCCAAAAGCCTCCAAATTGACGTTTGGTACATACACATCATCACAA
>NC_054537.1:31805071-31907396 GCF_017654505.1 Polyodon spathula | reverse complement strand
TTGACTCTGGAATTCGAAATGGTTTCATTCTGACTCGGGCTCCCACAGGGGTAATAATACTATGGGATATAAGATTAGTTCTCCCTGGCAAGTCTGAGAACACGTCGTCATATCTATTAATTAGTTCTTCAATTTTAGTACTCTGTTCCGCAGTCAAGTGTTTACCAATTTTTATTTCAGTTACACTTGTCGTGCCCGGCAACTCAGGACCCAGTTCTAAATCTTCATACTGTACTGTGCCTACTAAAGGTTCCCTGTCTACCCACGGTTTCAGCAGATTGACATGGTAAATCTGGTATGGTTTCCTTTTCCCTGTCTGGCACACCTTATAGTTTACATTACTTAACTTCTCCACTATTTGGAAAGGTCCCTGCCATTTAGCCAAAAACTTGTGTGCATGTGAAGGCAGCAAAACTAACACTTTGTCTCCAACTTTAAACTCTCTTAAACGAGCACCGGCGTTATACGACGTCTTTTGTAGTTCTTGTGCTCTGACCAGATTTTCATTCACCAGCCTGCTGACCTTTTCCATTCTATCTCTCATTTTTAATACATACTCAACCAGATTGTCCCCTCTAGGTGGTGTCCCCTCCCACACTTCTTTGACAACATCTAAGATTCCCCTCGGCTGTCTCCCATACAACAATTCAAACGGGGAAAACCCAGTCGACGCTTGAGGAACCTCTCTGATAGCGAACATAAGATAAGGAAGAAAACTATCCCAGTCTTTGCCATCTATGCGCATTACCTTTTTTATCATTTGTTTTAACGTTTTATTAAACCGTTCCACCAAACCATCCGTTTGTGGGTGGTGAACAGAGGTAGTAATTTTTTTTACTTTGCACAACTTACACATCTCTTTCATAACTATGGACATAAAGGGGGTCCCTTGGTCGGTAAGGATCTCTTTAGGGAAACCGACCCTAGAAAAGACCTGTATCAGCGCTTGTGCTATGTTCATTGAATTAGTATTCCTTAACGGTATAGCCTCTGGGTATCTAGTGGCATAATCCACAATGACCAGAATGTACTGGAACCCTGTTTTAGACTTTTCCAGGGGCCCAATTAAGTCCATTCCCACTCTCTCAAATGGCACGTCTATGACAGGTAACGGGACTAGCGGGGCTCGAGTAGGTTTCCTGCCAGCGACTAGTTGACATTCTGGGCAAGCTATACAAAACCGCTCTACATCTTTATAGACTCCCGGCCAATGAAACCGCATCATTACCCGGTCTCTGGTTTTCTGTGTGCCTAAATGCCCTCCTAACAGATGGCTGTGTGCCAGCTGTAGTATTAAACTTTTAAACTTACTTGGCACCAGTAACTGTTCTAACCACTCCCCACATTCAGTTCTAGTGACCCGATACAAGAGATCATTTTTAACAATGAAATGGGGTACAGTCACAGTGTCCCTATTTTCCCAATAACATTCGTCCGGTACCACAGCTTGATTAAAGGCATATTGTAAGATTTTATCTTCTACTTGTTCCCGTTTGAAGTCAAAAGTAGACACTGCTAGCTCCTCCCACATCTCGGGGAGGTTATCTTCTAAATTTCCCCGTGACTCAGATTCCCTGTTAGGCTGCCCTGCACGCTTTTGGGGATCTGTACTTTTGCTTGTATACTTCCCCCCAGGGAGCCTTTGCGGCTTAGCTTGGGTCCTACACTTTTGACTTCGTGTCTTCCTAGTTTTTCCAGGTTCAGCTAGTACCTCCTCGTCAAACGGAAACAACTCAGACAATTCTTGGTCCTGGCCACTAGATGGCCCCGACTCCTTACTGGCAACAAAAACCTCTCGTAACTGTACTAAGCGAGCAAATTCGGTACAATCACGACCTACAATCACTGGATAAGGAAGCCTAGGTAACACCCCCACTTTTAACTTTACTTCCTGGGAACCTATTTTTAGATTTACGGTGGTGGCTGGGTAGGTTTTAATATCACCGTGAATGCACATTATTCGTACCCCCGCCTGGTCTATAGAAAAGTGTTCCCCCACCAGGTCAGCGGATATCAAGCTCTGCCCACAGCCTGAATCTAATAAAGCTACTGTGCTTTTATCCCCTATTTTAACAGCAACCACATACTCTGTTTTTGGTGAACTGCATGAAAATAAGTTATTTACCGTAGTAACCACATGACAGTCCATTGACTCTACCTTCTCCCTTTCGGGACAATTTCTGGCAATGTGCCCCCAACCATTACATTTAAAACATTGCACACTGTTATACGGAAAATTCTGCATTTCAAACAATTTATTCTCCCCTGCCCAAGGTCCCTTCACAGTTCTAGACCGCTCTTCAGCGCCCCCTTTTTCCCACACATTCTTACCGGGATTCTCGGCGGTGCGTTGTTTCGGGCTTGAGGGGCGCCAGTTGCTTTTGGCAAAACGAAATGTGGGCTGGGCAATTTCCAGGGCAGTGAGTTGGCGCTCGACCAGAGCGATTAGTTCATCTGCAGTGCTTGGACTGCCCTGTGCCACCCATTTTCGTAAACCCACTGGAAGGCTTCTTAGATAATGGTCCAGGACCAGTATTTCCACAACCCGCGCTGAGCTATTCTTCTCGGGTTGAAGCCACCTACGGGCTAAGTGGATTAAGTCAAATAGCTGTGACCTTGGTGCTTTTCCATCTTCATATTTCCAAGCGTGAAAGCGTTGAGCCCTCACCGCTGCGGTGACCCCCGCTCTTGCTAAAATCTCAGCTTTCAGAAGATTATAATTAGCTGCTTCTGTTAGCTCCAAATCAAAATAAGCTTTTTGAGCCTCTCCACTCAAAAACGGCGCAACAATGCCTGCCCACTGTTCAGGTGGCCAAGCCTCTCGCTCGGCGGTCCTTTCGAAAGCCAAAAGGTAAGCTTCCACGTCATCGGCTGGGTTCATTTTCTGTAAAACATGACTAGCTCGTATAGGACGTGGTCCCTCAGAAGCTGCTCCCACCCGGTCTCCAGAATTCATCTGGCTCCATAGTTGTCTCCATTCTTGACGATCCTGCGCCGCTTGTTCTGCCAGGACTTTGGTATGCTCCTGTAAAGCCGCTGTGGCATGTTGCTGCGCTGTCGTTGCCTGTATAACTGTTTTAAGTAACTCTTCCATGTTGAGGGGTTCTCACTCAAAAAAAAAAACAGAGCCCCACTTCTGGTACCAAATGTGATGTACTCTGACCTTTTCAGCCGGAGTCCACGTTGTTCTTTCAAACAGGTGTCTGTTTCTTTAATTATTACACGACGCAATGGAAGTGCTCTGTAAACGCCGTGGCGTACGTTTATTAGCAAACAGAAGTTATAAACAAACAAAAACATAAAACAAAACCTAGCCCTTCTTTAGGCGCTAATTAAACTGGTTAATAGTAGTTCTATCTAATGCAGGGCAGGGTAAGCCTGTTCCCCTGTTTAAATCAATTCCATAAATCACCTAAACCAAATCACATTCAAGCACTTTTGTCAGAACTCGTACCTTTGTTTCGACACACCTTTCCACCGATCAGTTTCTTTCCTCGCTCTCCGTTTCAACCCTCTCCCCTGAACACACCAACTGAAAACCTTTTTAACCCCAACTTGATCACTCACATCTGATCAGCATTTGCCCATTAAATACACAATTAAGCAATTGTTACCTTAACTATACAATTAAGCAATTAACTATACAATTAAGCAATTGTTACCTTAACTATACAATTAAGCAATTGTTACATTCGTCATCATACAATGTGTGTGGCTAGCCCCAGGGTCCAAAAGCCTCCAAATTGACGTTTGGTACATACACATCATCACAATATATATATATATATATATATATATATATATATATATATATATATATATATATATATATATATATATATATATACACACACACACATTCTTTTATTTTCATACTTTTTTTTTTAATATGAAGTACATTTCACATGCCTTATTATTTATGAACAAAGGCTATTTTAGTATGCTGCCATCAACAGATTGGATAGACTGCAGCTGTAAATTAGCATCTTTGTATTCTTCTTTCAATGCGCTGGATCGTAAATGTGCCATCCTTCAATACGCAGCCATGCCATTCAGAGCACAAACAGAACCCTTTGTTCAACTGCACTTTAAAAGCTTAAGTCGTGTGTAAACATATTACAAAACCTGTTGGAGCTTGTCATTGTATTAGTCCTAGTGGTTGTTTACCAGAAAAGCTTTAAAATGTTTCATTCAAATTCAGTATATGTTATGACATAAAGCTTTCACCACAAGATATGGACATTAAATAATACCATAATTTAAAAAAAAAAAAAAAAAACGTAGTTAGCAACTTTCTTGGAAATACTGAAATCAGACACCCTGCTAAATACAGGCCACTGGTCTGGAACAGCTAGGAAGTGACATATGTTATTATATATGTCATTGTGTTATTATATATGCCATTACCACAGGTTTTACTTATGTCCATTTATCTACTGTATAGTCCAAGATAAGATATGTATTAAATACACATAAAATAAGCACAGACTGAATCTGTAGATGGCAGAGTTTGGATTGTGTTATCCATTCCAACAAACCCTGTTCTGGACATCATTGTCGATGAACAAGCAAGTCTATTTCTGGTTTTGGCAAGAACGGTTAGTAAAGAATTCTCTTGGTAGGTTGACTGAGCTCATAAGTTCTCAATGTACAGACAACTGACATAACTCAATCAATACATCATAAATAAGGAATAAATATTAAAATAATACAACATTAGAAGCTTTCATAATTTTTTCTTTTATTTTTCATTTTCCAGAACTGCCTCAGCGCCTTATAAGCAAAGGCTTCTAATCGTAACACTTTTTTTAAATTATTATTTTACAGATGCTGTAAGATATTTCACCCCTAACTGAAAGTCAGTTTTTCAAACAGATTTGTAACATCTCTAAAACATCTGAAGACAAGGGTCACATTGTGTGCAGGTTGCCTAAGTGTCAGTGGCCAATCTATCCCAATCTATCATACTGATCACAATTATCAACTCTAATGTCACACCTGCAGATCTGCAAGGGTCCTTGCAGTTTGATATTGCATGACAATTACCATAATATATGAAATCACAAAAGTATCATCTATGAATACTTCTTATTGTAGTTCCAGATAGAGAACAGCATTGTGCAATATTTTATCAATGGGAATTTGCAGATTGTGTGCATTAGTATGCATTTCATACCTGTAATGGCTGCTATTATAAAATGCTTAATTTATTTGCCTACAAATACTGTGAAAATATTGCTATCTCCATAGTTTTTTTTTCCCCTAGGGGGCCTTAAGGGGGTTTCAAGGGGTCTTCCAAAAATAAACCAGAGAATGTATTATTTTCCCTTCATGCTTATGACACGCTGAAACCTATTAGCTTCAGCATGTCATGAGCATGCGCAAAACACATTCTCAGGTTTCGTATGGTGTAATAGAACCTTTTCAGCAGGAGCATGACAGATAACAAAGCAGAAGAGAAATCGCTGGAAACACACACAATAAATATCATATATGGATACGTTTTTAATTCAACCGTCAGCACGAAAACAATAAACCCGCAGAATGATTATGCAAAACTTCCTTCAACAAGATCAACAGAAATGGCTGAAGAACAGCGATTAGGTGGTGTTGTGAGTAAAAAAACACAAAGCTGTTTTTAACCCTGAAAAATTAAGGACATAAGAAGACAGTTACTTGAATTCTGGTTTTATTTGTGCTGGAAGTGGAGATTTACCTCAAACACAGTGTGTTATTTGTGCACAAGTACTGTCCAATGAGTGTTTGAAACCCTCCAAATTACAGAGACATTTAATGAAATATATAAAAACAAACAGCATTCTTTTTTTTTTTAGCGAAAAGCTAAGGAACTGCTTGGTACAAAAGCCATAATGAAATCTACAACTACCGCAGATAAAAATCTTCTAGTGTCATCGTACATAGTGATGCTGAAACTTGCTAAAGCAAAAAACGACGATATTTTCAAACTGTTTTATGACTTCAGCAGAAATCAGCTGGACTTTGCATTGGGGGCTGCACTGATGGTGCTGCAGCTATCATCGCAAAGCATTCTGGTATTGTGCAAAACATAAAAGCTGTTGCACCTTGAGCTGTTTGAACACATTGCTTTTTACACCGAGAGGCTCTTGTTGCGAAAGATATTGAACCAGGTCTTCACAGTGTTCTGAACACAGTGGTAACATTCATTAATTTTATTAAATCCAGAGCAACGAACTCCAAGTGTTTTGTTGCACTTTGTGAGGAAGTGGGCGCAGAGCACCATTCTGCTCATGCATACAGAGGTGCGATGGCTATCACCAGGCAGAATGGCTTACCAGTATATATTTAATCTGAAGGAAGAGTTATGTGCTTTCTTATCTGAAAGCTGAACTTGCCGAAGTGCTGAAAGATGACGTGTGGCTGGCAAAACTGGGTTACCTCGCAGACATATTCAGTGAAATGAATAAGCTGAATAAAACTATGCAAGATGGGAGCACTCATTTTATTTCCCAGCATGAACGAATTGACACATTCAAAAGGAACTCTAGAAAGTTTGTGTCTGTGGGGGAATACTTATATGTTTGAGCTCATTCAGGAACTAATCTGTCATTGTCTATTCAACAAATGTAATATTTTCTGAACTCACGACAGAACAAGCCACTACACCCCTGTGGGCTACATACCCATTAGTGAGAATACTGGAGCTAAACTGCCACCCTCTGTCCTATCATAGCTGTTAGAAGAGCTCATTGACATTTCATCAGAAAGCTCCCTCAGAACCAAGTTCAGTGAAAATACCACTGGAGACATTTTGGTTTGAGCACTCCGATGAATACAGCACTGCTTCTTCTGCAGCACTGAAAGTGTTGGTCTCATTCAGTACAACTTACTTATACAAAATAGGATTTTCAGCCATGACATTGATGAAAACAAAGTACTGAGCCAGGAGGAATATTGACCATGACATGCGTGTGAGCTGGGAGAAGATACCTTCACGTCTTGACAGAATTGTTGCTCAGCACCAGCAACAAGTTTCACAATGAGGAAGCAAAATAAAAATAATTAGATATGTATATGTACACATATGTATCAGGGATGAAAATAAGACTCCCATTGCATAGCAGTTTCATTCATTCTTGGTTTTAGTAGTATAAGTTTTATAAGACAAACCTGAACTTCACACTGGGGCTAATCAAGCTTGTTGTAAAATCTAGAATTTATGAAACTGCTATACAATAGCAATAGCATCCCTGATATGTGTGTATGTGTAGAATTTTTATAGCAGGGTGACCTCAGAAGCAATGAGAACCCCTGCTCTAGCACACCATCTGGGAAAGCTACAGTCACTCTGCAACAATACTGCAGAGACAAGGGGCTTTCTGAAGACAAACAGTTCCTTAGTGTGAGAGATAATAATGTCAGAAACTTTTTGGCATTCATGGCAGGTTCTCAGGGATTCCAATTGTTCAGATGTCCTGAATGTTTTGAACAAATTGAGTTACAGATTAATTTGCATCAACAGATGTAATATTCCTTGCCTGGAGTTTCCCCCATACAAAATATCCGCCTTCATTATTATGTTTTGGAACAAGTATAGAATGTACAGAAACTCTTTGTACATGAGACTCTGGCACAAACCATTAGCTTCTCTAACTGTGACACTGTCAAAGACTCCTGAATTAACAATTGTCTGAAATTTTTGCTGTGCTGTTCATACACTGTTAGTAGTAGCACTAGTGTGGCTAAAGCATTTATCCAACAAGGCACCTTACACACAACTCTTGAGAATGACTATGTAGTATGCCAGGCTGTAACGATACAAGCAGGTTTGGGGTCCATTCCATTTCCAATTTGGTTTTATACAATTCCAATACAGCACAGGACTGGTTTACTTAGAAGTAGGAGTTTGAATAAAAAAATAAAACTTCAATTGACCCCAACCCTGTTAGCAACTGTGTTTTAACTGTAAATGGCTGCATTTCCAGAAAATCACTAAAACTATTTAATTATACAAACATATAGCATATAGGATGGTTGATATCATCATGGCAGAAGTAGTGGAGAGATGGGACGAGCTCTTCAGTCTGCGGAGCCTTTCTCTCGCTCGAGGTGCCAAGGCCCATATATGGCAAGACATAGCAACACTTGTCTCGGCATTCTCGAGTGGTGAAAGAGATGGTGAGGACGTCCACAAAAAATGGACTTACATCAAAGAGAGCTTAAGAACCAAAGTGGCTGCCCAGCGGATGTCCACCGCACAGACTGGTGGGGGAGTTAACACCACACTGGAACTCACCCCCCCTGGAACAACGTTTGCTGTACCTGCGAATGTGGTGGGGGGGTAGATGCTCCTGATGTCGGCTTTGGTAAGTATATAGAGGTGATTAGCAAATGTACTGATTTCAACGTGAGGATTTGATTTCAGTCTACACACACATGCATACATACAACCTATGTTCTGGGGAGTAACTATTCATGAGTATACTGAGTGAAGCGTGCATGCATTCCGTACACATCAAAGCCGTGAACTACAACATGAATAAATACTAGCCTGCCCTTTTACCTGTCTTTAAAAGTATTTTTTTCACAGTAAAACAGGTTTAATGTTCTGTGAGTGCAACTACATTTGTGTTGAAAATAAAAATAAATTTCAACAGCGTGTGTAAAATAAACAAAAGAAAATTATGGAAACTGTAAAGGTCCAGTAAATGAATGTACACAGTTGAGGTGCATAGTCATAATACAAGCAATCAAAAAACATCACTTTAACATTAAAAAAGTGATGTTTCACCAAACACTTTTTGAAGTGTTAAATGACTGAGCAAGTGGTTCGCTAACTTTTGATTAATATTACAAAATAAATCAGAGGGAGATCAGTTTTTAAATATTTATTTGATTGGCAGAATTAAACATAAATGTTCCATCAACAATTATTTTCTCAATTTTGACTGTCTCTCTAGACGCTGTGAGTCTTTGAGGCAAGCAAGACCCCCTCCCCCTCCCCATACACACTACGCTCATTGTGACAAATTCAGAACCGTACTTATCTTGTCTTCACAAGCACCCTTATATACTGTAATAAAATGTGTGTAAGCCCCATGCAGAATTCCATGTGATGTGACAACTTGCAAATTATGCATTTAGCTCACTTCATTTGTGCGTATAATTAGCTTCCCCCTGCTACATGGTAATTCTGGTCATTTACCGCAGTTTAGTGAATGAGCCCCATGGTATCTAAATTGCAGAGTAAATCATTAAATGACCCAAAACCTTATCTGGAGCGCTGCTCACAGCCAATCGCAGCACTGAAACAGGCTCAGATTGCATGTAGAGAAAATTGTCACTGTGTTGTCATTTTAACACATACATATATAGACACATGTATTCAGTTTTGATGTAATTTGCTAAGAACTTTTTTGTTTCATATTCTGTGAGTATGTGGAGACTGTCTGTTCAACCAAACGGCCGACCGTGTGTCAGTATGTTACACTTGCATATTTTATATATATATCTAGAGAACCGCTTATTCAGTTATGACGAAACTTGTCTGAACATGCTCCTTTAGAGCTCATTTTAGAAAACACTGCTGTTGTTGTACCACACTACATACAGCTGTTTAACATAAAAATTGAAATGATAAATTTTAGTTTGGATGAATTTCTAATTGCAATAGCCCTAAACTATACTTTACTGTGTAAATATGTTATATAGTATTCAATGACACACCACAAGAACCAGAACTCTTAACATGCTTAACTCTATAGGCATTTATTAACTTTAGTTTATTAAGAACTGGTTAACTGGTCTGTGGAGTTATTTTTCTTAGGCTACACTGGCAGTCTGTTGTTTCGAGCAGAGGTATTTTTCCTAGACTTTTTTAGAGGTCTACAGTGTTGAAACCATACAGTTTTAATTTATCAAGTAAAACCTGTTTTGAGTGCTTAAAGGCAGAAAATGATATGGGCGGACACCCTGTTATTTTCCTTGTTGACAAAACGCCATTAATGACATAAACCTCCCAACGAGTGAGACTTCACCTTAAAACTAATTGAACAATAGTATCTTTGAAACATGCCTTTTCATGAATTACTCTGGATGCAGTGGCAACATTTATTTATTTATTTATTTTTTAATTATGTAAAGTATAGATGGATTTCCTGCCGTCTATTGGATTTTCTGGTTCTTTTCTTGTACATTAATTTGGAATATACAGATATTCTCAAGACAATAAAGAAGTACACATTTCTGATGGTACAAAATCACTTTCTATTTGGAGCTCATTCTGCAGTTTCACTCTGTTTATATTACACTACCTCTCTGACTTTAATACTGCACAGACCTAACTTAGCATCCAAAATGTAAACAAAATATTTCCATATATTTAGTACTGTTAACTTCACCATGTTTTGTTATTAAGTAATACATAATAAGAAATCCAGAAACAACGTAAATACCTTGTTTGGGAATGAATGTCTTATAAGTTAAAAAATGAAACTTTAGCCATATAGAATACAGAAGGAGGAAAGCACATACTGTACTGCAGAGCCTGATTTTGTCCTTCACTAACATTTTCACAGTTCATGAACATGTTAGTAATCTTCAGATTTAAATGTACATACAGATTAGGTTTAGTGTGATAAAACTGTGCAAGAATGTTTACCATTTTGTGTAGGATAAAACAAGGCCTCCTGTTGGTAACAATAGTCTTCCCTCTGGTCAATCATTTTCTGCTAAAGCCCTCCTCTCCAGTCCATATTTACTATATACATGTAGTGATGGTAGAGTCCCTATGGTAATACAAAATTTCTAAAAGCTTTGAGCCAAACATTCAGTTTTAATGGATTACCAAAAAAGTTTAAATTAATGTGAACCTGTTGAAGACATGTTAGGTGTAAAAACATGTTGTTTGTTTGTCTGTTTTACAGCCATGTTTAATTTCATAAATAATTTTTTGATGACTATAAATTCAAATCTCAAATCTCAATGTCAAATCCTTTGGAAGAAGAAAAATGATGAGAGCACGGCTATGACTGTCTCTACGGAAACTTTTTTGGTAAGCCATTAAAACTGAATGTGTGGCGCAAAGATTTTTGTATTACCATAAAGACTCTACCTTCACTACATACAATGACCTAATATTGGTCATCTCCTCTTCAATATTAAGCATTGCTGATGTAAGATTTGCTAATAAACATTAACTGTTTTCTTACATAACATTGTTAAAGCCATGCAACAAATTCAAGGTTTTCGCTGAATTCTCAATAGATCAGGTTTTGGGATTTGCAGCTTCAAGTACTTACTTTTTGCTTGGGAACTTTTAGTTCAGGGTGAATGGGGAAACGTTCAATTCAGGGTGAATGGGGAAACGTTCAATTTGGAGTGAATGTGGAAACGTTCAATTCAGGGTGAATGGGGAAATTAATTGATTATCCACTTCCCAAGGTACAGAGTTTGAATAAGCTCTTTGCATACAGTCTACTGTTGTTTAATCATATAAATAGGTCCTCATTCCATCTTATTTTTATTGTCTTTAACGATGCTAACAATCATATAAAAAGCAGGGAAATGTGAAAATAATTATAATTATAATTAATTAATTAATAATTAATTAATAATTATAATTATTGGGACATTTATTAAGGACACGTGAATAAATTCCTAACAAGTTTGAATGAATAAATATACTGTAATTGTGGTGAATTTACATTCTCTATATTTCTTTAACTTCCAGAAAAGTTGTTTTGTTTTATTTTTAAATATTGTAGTGTACAAGCCATTTTATAAGCGCAAAAACAGACTTCAGGGTGTGCAGTCTTTGAGTAATATACCACTCCTCTGTTAAACGCACATGGCTTTGCCTCGTTATATTACACAATGACTACACACCCGGTCATGTTTTATGTAAAGGTGGAGAACCATGATTCCTCTATGATTTTTATGACACTGTTGGAAATGCCAAAAGAGGTAAAATTCCGAGGTATTGTCAGAAACAAAATAATGTTAAGACATGTACAGCTATGTCCAAAATATTAACTAATTTTGCATCATAAAGTCAAATGAAACCTGCTGAATATTAAATTACATATCGCTTTGTAGTTGTCCATACTTAATGAAAAACAGAGAAAAATTGAATAATGAGGCATTTCAAAAATCAAACATGAAATACAGTACTACCACTATGGCTTCTGGTAAACTTTTGCAATATAATTTGGTAGTTTCTTTGATTACATTATGTTAAATAAAAGATCAAAATTATATATATATATATATATATATATATATATATATATATATATATATATATATATATATATATATATATATATATATATATATATATATATATATATACACACATACTTTTTTTTTTTTTTTTTGGTCTCAATCAAGAAATTATAGGCACAACTTTTGGCCATAGCCATAGACACAAAATGTGTTTAAATATAGGCTGGTAAGCAAAACATGTATATACTTAAGCATGGCACACTAAATTCTAATTTTCAAAAAGTTTGTATAAAAAATGTATGTGTATTTATTGAAGACAGCCAGCTAAGGACTGCATTGCAGACCTTACAAAATCTGAAATGTAGTGAGAGTGACACCTTGCAGCAGATATTGGTACTTCACAGGAAAAAGATCATATTTTCTCCTGTTCGTATAGTAGCAGGCGTGTAGTCCTGTGGGGTCGCGGGGGATGGGGGTTCAATATATATATAGTCATAGTCATTTCTCAGTTTGCATAGCTCTCTGCTTTTGCGACTTTTAAATTTCTTAATAACCCTCAAAGTAGTCATAACATTCGTAGCACTGACCTGGTCGTCTGAAACTATGGAAGGATTTTTTTTAAAAAGTATAGATTCTTATTTCAAGACAATGTCACAGATGAATTGTATTTTAAACAAGTCTCTAAGGTAAATGGGTCGTTCTACAGAAATGGGACAAAAATAATTTCTCATCAAAACAAATGCATTTATGCATTTCAGGATTTCAAAAAACATGATTTATATATATATATGTATATATCTATATATATATATATATATATATATAAATATTTTACAAATTTAGTTGTTCTAATGTTGAACTATTTTTTGAATAAAAAACAACTGAAAACCTGTCCCCAGTTTTGAATGCCGTTGGCATAACAGACAGTGTACTGCTCTCTTGTGAAAATATGCCTTTCCTTTGATGTGATCATGAAAAGAGTTTGCATCATTTCAACAGGACACATGGTGAGAAGATCAGTTTTAAGCACTTCAAGCACTTGAAAGCACTTTTTCAAAAAAAAAAAAAAAGACTACCGTACATGCTATTATGCTGTGATGAAATGTTTTACTAAATAAACGATTATAAGTTAGACTTAGTTAATTATTTATATGTTCAAAGTTAGGCAAAGTCAGAATGTGTAGGCCTCAGATTTTTATAAATTCATAAAAATGCTTAAAATTGGCATTACTGTAACAGTCATTACCTTAGCAACATTTTTGTTTCAGTAATGGCACTTTTTAGAAATGCTTTATACTAAAACCTGATATGAGTGCCAAAACTATGTTTAACTTATTTTATTTGTCAATGCATATGAAAATCAAAAATAAAATAAGTATTTTCACTAATGTATAATGCGTAATCAGTTTGATGTTGTTTGATGAAGTTTTTAGTTGTGTTACAGGTTTGTGTGCTAATGAAAATTAGAACAAAAATACACAAATGCATAACAATTTCAGCACGGCTGAGTTATGTTATATGCAGATAAGATTATTTCTTATTTAATTCTGGTTGTTTTACTAAAATAATTTCAGCTTAATTTCTAAATTTTTTCGAACGATTGTCTTTATCGTTAGCTGAATGGTGAAAGCTCTACTATATTTGCGTAAACTGCTGTTTTAGAATAATATACCTCAAGCAATGATGGTCGTATTACTTATTGAGTATGGAAGCTGTTTAAAATAATCTAGTTGATGATTAGCTGTCGGGGAGAGATTTGATTATGGGAATTTGTGGCGAACCCACGCTTTTAAATTTAGCACTACACCCCCATATAGTAGAGTGAACACTATGCTTTTAACACACAATTCTGATGAGTTGCTTTACACATTAAAAACATATATTTAACATAGTTAATTTCCCAATCACATAATTGTGTTAGTGTAAGTGTATCCAGTGATGGCAGAAATACTTAGAACATACAACCAAAAAAGTGACGAGGTGTGAACATTTTAGTTTTTAAAACAATAAATAAATAAAATATTCAACAAAGATTTTACAATACATCTGAAATACACACATCTTTCTTTTAGATGTTATCACTGAAATGTATTATTAAATCAGAAAAGAACCATCCATAAGTATTAGATTGAGCATATTTTTACAAATAGAGTGTCTTGAAAAACTATTCAGACCCCTGACCAATTCTCTCATATTAATGAATTACAAATGGTACATTGAAATTTCGTTCTGTTTGATATTTTATTTTAAAACACTTAAACTCAAACTCAATTATTATAAGGTGACATTGGTTTTATGTTGGGAAATATTTTTAAGAAAAATAAAATACTGAAATATCTTGCTTGCATAAGTATTCAACCCCTGTGTTGTGGAAGCTCCCAGCTTGCACCGATGAAAGAAATTGCCCTAACGAGGACACAATTACCTTACCATTGGCCTCCACCTGTGAACCATTAAAGTTCCTGTCATATTATCTGGATAAAAACCCCACTGTTGAAGGATCATTGTTAAGGCTGTGAATCTGAAGGAAAATGAAGACCAAAGAGCATTCTACAGAAGTTAGAGATGAAGTAATACAAATGCATAGGTTAGGGAAAGGGTACAAAATAATATCCAAGTGTTAGGATATCCCAGTGAGCATAGTTGGATCAATAATCAGGAAGTGGAAGCTGCATCACACCACCCAGGCACTGCCAAGAAAAGGCCGTCCCTCAAAACTCAGCGCTCAGACAAGAAGGAGACTTGTGAGAGAAGCCACAGAGAGGCCAACAATCACTTTGAAGGAGCTACAGAGTTCAGTGGCTGGGAGTGAAGTAATGGTGCACCAGTCAACCATATCAAGAGCTCTGCATAACACTGGCCTGTATGGGAGGGTGGCAAGAAAGAAGCCATTACTCAAAAAATACCATCTAAAAGCACGTCTGGAGTTTGCCAGAAAGCATGAGAGTGACCCAGCTGCGATGTGGGAAAAGTTTTTGTGGTCAGATGAGACCAAGGTAGAGCTTTTTGGCCAAAACTCAAAGCGCTATATGTGGTGCAAACCTAACACTGCCCATGCCTCAAGACACACCATCCCTACAGTGAAGTATAGTGGTGGTAGCATCATGCTGTGGGGATTCTTCTCATCAGCAGGGACTGGGCATCTTGTTACAATTGAAGGAAGAATGGATAGAACAAAATACAGGAAAATACTGCAAGAGAATCTGCTTCAGTCCGCTAAAAAAATGAAGCTTGGGAGGAAATTTACCTTTCAGCAGGACAATGATCCCAAGCACAAGGCCAAAGCAACATTGGAGTGGCTCAAGAACAAAAAGGTGAATGTCCTACAGTGGCCCAGTCAAAGTCCTGATCTCAATCCCATTGAGAATCTGTGGCACTATTTGAAAATTGCAGTCTACAAGCGTCGTCCAACCAACCTGAACAACCTGGAGCAAATCTGCCAAGAAGAATGGGCCAAAATCACTCCGACACTGTGTGCAAAGCTAGTACATACTTACCCCAAAAGACTTAAAGCTCTTATTGCAGCAAAAGGTGGCTCTACCAAATATTAATGTGTGGGGGTTGAATACTTATGCAAGCAAGATATTTCAGTTTTTTATTTTTCTTAAAAATATTTCACAACATAAAACTAATGTCACCCTACAATAATTGAATTTGAGTTTAAGTGTTTTAAAATAAAATATCAAACAGAACGAAATTTAAATGTACCATTTATAATTCAGTAATATGAAAGAATTGGTCAGGGGTCTGAATACTTTTGCAAGGCACTTCATAATTAACTATGCTGTGAATAATTAACCAGAAAGTCAAACATTGTGCAAAGCAGTATGCTGTGTGTTATGTATTTTGGGTCCCGAAATAAGTGAGCTCAGACAAAGAGAACAGTACAGAATCAAATGTCGTTTATTCAGGCAGTTACACACAGAACACCCTTTTATACCCTTCTAACACGCGACCCTGAGATGCACTCTGCAAACACACGGTTTTACACGTGCTGATATACGCTGTAATAATTTCTCATGTGCTGTGCACGAGAACAACGTTCTGCACCTGCAGAGTAATATATAACACTGTTGATTTAAAAAAAAAAAAAAAAAAAAAAACTTTGACAGTTGTTTGGATGACACTGATGCCCAGCGGTGTAGTCGAGGGTATACGCAGGTAAACGGCGTTTACCCACTTTAAATTTTGGCAATATAGCGTTTACTGACTTCTCATATAAGGGTTACAGAGTTTACTCATTCCTACTGTCCTGTGATATGCAAATCCTGGGTTAAAAACAAGAATTTAATGGTGAGCGGCTCTGTGTTATGTTGTGAGCAAGACAGACAGCTGAGAGCTAGCAGTCAGAACTGAAGCGCGAGCAGAGAGGAGTGGCCACTGGACTGCGTGTTCTGTTTGTGTGCGAGTGTGAGTGTTATGTGATTTGGTGGTTTATGTTCTGTTAATGTTGCATTTACGGCAGTCAGTTAATCGCAGTTAACTTCTGCGATAAATGCTTTCATATTTTTTAGATTCATTTTTTAACACATGTAAATCACCCTCTGTCTTGACCCCCTCAGAATACCGTAATTCTTTCCCTGCGCCACTATTTTAATATACTTGTTCATGCAACTCAAGAAGTGCAGTCATTGTTTCAATAGTATGCCATAAATGCATGTTAATGGCTTTCATTTTTGCCCTTGATGTCCTCTAAACCCAATTAAACCCAGAAACATTGGTCAACCCACGTTGCTACCATGCCACTGCCTGGCCTGGAGCACCAAACAGAAAAGGTACTGCAGGTGGCCACTTTAACAGGGTAGCCGATGTGGTGACGTCAGGCCAGAATGCAGGAATAACAACAAGCATAGAACTGCAGGGCAAAAAGACGCTGAGGCGCCGTTTATTTAAATCAATATTATTATTATTATTATTATTATTATTATTATTATTATTATTATTATTACTGTGCAGACGCCCTTATCCAGGGTGACTTACAGTTGTTACAAAGTATCACAGTGCAAAATATTACATTCCACAATATGACATTACAGATAAGAGCAATTATAAAGTGCAGTAAAATTAATAGAAAATAAGATGAAATTCAAATGAGCAAAATAAAGAATGCATTAAATAATTACCAGTAAGAGAAAATTCGACTTAGAGCAGTTAAACTAATATAATTTTTTTTGCTTATAAGAATAAATTCCTTTAAGAGCACATAGTAAGTACAATAAATGGGTAAGGACCATTTCAAGTAAGAGCAATTATAAAAAGCATGGATATGGATATATTTAACTCTTAGCGATCCATTTATTCAGCACTCATTAGGCATGTCAGGTCCAATTTATGCGCTCTTTATTTTACATGCGCTGTTTAAAATATTTTTTTTCAGAGTAAAACTGATTCAAAAGGTCTGATCTGATCTGATCCCTGGAGCCAGCATTACACTTCGGCCATCAACACCAGGCAGAAGAATAGCTACATTATCAGATGGAAGGAAATGCAGATGGATCACATTAGTTTACAGTAAAAGCAGCTGTCTTAGTCGGTACTTATATTGGCGGGAGCCGAGTCAAATAGCAGCATGAAGTTTTAACACCTACTCTCGTGTAATGGAAATCGTTATGTATATTATACAATATTCTTTCTCAAGACAATATTTTAGGACGCACACTGTGTAAATACCAAATCAGGGTTTGTTATTTAAGATGTTTGACATTTAATTAAAAAGAAAACACCTGTATTTACACATATTATGAGTGAATGCTATTTTCTTTTAACACAGTTAAATCTTGATAGTCTCCTAGTACAGCTCTGTTTGAAAATCTCTAGTCTCTCTCTTTTTGCAGTATAGTATGGAAACTGAACTACATCAGGGCAAATCATTTTATCTCTGATCATCATTTCTGCTGAACTGGCCTCCTGTAAACGTCCTTGTCAACAGTAAACGAGTCAGCGAAACGTGGTGGTGATTATTATTAAAATAATGTAAAAGGTACTGCATATAAACGTCTTAAGTATACAAAACATGATATGAAATTACGTAATGTGCGCCCTAAAATATTCTCTTCAGAAAGAATATTGTATAATATTGAAAACTACAATAATATACATATATCAGATCTATCTATTAGACTATTATAAAAGAAAATACATAATACAATGTCACCATAGCATCGGACTGGAAAGGGAAAATTGTAATGTCGGACCTGGTCCGACATAGGACCGCAAAGGTTTAACAGTTGCAGAGTTCAAGTTACTTACAAAATGTCATAGCTAACTTGAAATCTGCAACTATTTAAGAGCTGAAAACAAGTAAAAAAAGGTCTGTTTTAGCAAATTAACAGTTCAATTAAGGGTATAGTTAAGTTTGAGAAGCCGTGTTCTAATTCAATCTGTCATGAGTAAAAAAAATAAAATAAAAAAAAACAAACAATTAAGCAAATGTAGGACAAATAATCCAATTGTATAAAAACTTTAAAATAGTTCATGCTTTTCACAGGTTCAGGTTTAATTTTGTCATATAAATATGCTCAAAATGTATGCTTTATCTGTATAACAGTAATATACAGATACTGGTAAATAAAAATGTTTGAGGTATATTTAATAAAGGTGTAACTAATAAATAATTAATTTCATTTAGACTTAGGAGTACAGAAGATTTGGGGGTTTTTAGATAGCAAATGATGATGAGTTGGACCTCGCTCGACAAACAGTAAGATGTATTTGTTTTTCTGTTACACTGGATCAAGGGTCGATTCAAGTTTTACTCCAAATCCACGATATGCTCTAGTATGTTATCAACCCATCATATTCAAACTAAAAAATACTTTTAATCCTATTATGTTCAGAATTTAGGTGTGTTTTGGGTCATATTGACCCGATGCAATTTCAAACTAATTTAAAAAGCCTTAAATTGATTAAATGTTTTTATTTGCAAGGTTTTACTCTTTTATGCTCTTATAGTCCAGGAGCTGTGGTAAAATTGATCTGACTGCTAGCCTGGGAGCTCCTCATTTTGGAATGTCTTTACCAGTGAGATGCTGTTGCAATACTGACAGAGAAAATTAGGCTCTGCCTTGTAGATCTATATTGTTTGTTGTATTTTTTTTGTTTATAAATATCTCCAGACAGGTGCAGCCATTTCTATAAATAATAATACACATATAATAGTAATAAAATAACAAATTAAAGAAATTTGTTTTATTCCAGCACACAAATCTACATAGATAAATGCCATGGGTCACAGTGACCTGAAACATCTTATTTATATACATGACCTGTTCTTAAAAAAATAAACATCTCAGTTTTCTGTGTGTATATGACCCCAACTTAGGAAAAGTCGTAAAATATTATACAGAAAATGAAAAGAAAAATAGTATTTAAGCTAATTGGAAACTAGAGTCGGGTCAAATAGACCCGAAACCTAATAGGAGGGTTAAAATGGTTGGAAAAAAGAGAGAGAGGAATTAAAATATAAATAAAAGAATCTGTTTATAAAGCTAGAGATAGCTAAGAAAAGTTAAGAGGAACAGGGATACTAGAACATAAAAATGCTAAATAGGTTAAGAGGGTGTCTTTAGTAATTGCATAACCAAGATAAGTGCCGAATGCTATGAAAATACATTTTTGGGGGGTCTTCTTGAAATATTGAATCTTCTGTCCCCAATGAGAAATCAGCTATACACTGAATTCCTGATACTGAAAACATGTTTTTCAAATTATTTTTGAAAAACAAAAAATCTCATTTTTGATGGAAACGTTGACCACACTTTTTATTGATATGTAAATGCTATAAGTGAAAGAAACAAAAATGCATGATTACAATTCTAATATGGGTATCTTTCCATAATTTAACCAAAAATATACATTAGAACCAAAAAATGTTACTTTGCTACAATGAAATGCATTACCCAATGTAACAATGTACTGTATATTGTACATTTTGTATAATGGTTGAATTTTTTTTTTTCTTTACTGCAATATTTTCAAAAAATAAAGGCCGTTCCAGTTCACCTCTTATTATGCAATTACTGTGGTGGTTAATATGGATTTCAGTGTCAAATAATTTTCTAATCAAGGGAGCCATCTACTGGGCATTCATAATGATGCAGCTGATGTTCTTTCTTGTTTACAGATTTTCAGATTTCACAGTCTGGTCCCTACAGCTCTGCCAACTCCAGCATTCAACCAGCTAATTTTCAACTGAACCCAGCTATCAACGGACTACTCAATGCAGAGCAGCATACGCAGCACTCGCTTCTTCCACCAGATCCTCTTATTCCACTGGCTGGACCACCTATTTGACATTCTTCTTCCAAAACAGGATTAATCTGACCCCATTCAACCAGGACTGGATTATGGCTTTTATAGTGCACGCAAAGGACTCTTTACATCTTGCACCAGCTGCAATCAAATTCTAACAAACAAACAAAAAAAAGAAAAAAACACAACTCTTTGTTTGACTTAGGAATGGTAATCTTAACATCTATTTAAGTTATTACACTAAAATGTATTTTAGGTTTCAGCAACAATAAAAAAACATGTTACTAATTCAGACTTCAAATGGTTACTGTGACAATGGGGTTAAATCTGTTAATTTCATTACGTATTCATCTTTAAAAGACACCAATGATATGGATTCAATAAACAGATTTAGATTTTAGAAAAACGCAGACCAAAACGAACTGTTACAGCATTTCCATTTTTACAAATTTAAAAGATGACGTCTATGTTGTATTTTCAGGTGGCGTTTCAAGCAAATAATGATGGTCATCGTCATTATACTGTTGCAGTCCTCCTGAGTCCCTTCTCTTAGGCAACTACTGCTGTAGTCAGCAAAGCACATGAGTAAACATGTATATACTCCACTGTATTTAAATACTGTTAGCAAGAAATAAGTGGACATTTTTTTTTTCCATCATCAGCTATCAGAATCTAGTACTTACTTTGACTTCACTGTAAACATACACGTTTTATAATAGTTTAATAAACTATGCAAGAAAGACAAATACATAATTAAAAAAAAAGGAGAATCTTATGGTCATTAAAGTTTATTTTTCATGTCGGTCAATGCTGGTCTCATGATATATATTAAACAAAAAAGAAATGTTAGCCAGCTGATACATTTTACCAACATTTCCAAGTAAGTCACATATGTTTTGCTAGCATTTATTTTCATAAAAAGACAATGATAAAAAATATACAAATACTCTATAAACATAAATAAGATGACTGCAGTACACAAGGAAGTTCATTTGCAGCTGTGCTACTCCACCGTTTCAGTGCAAGCCACAGTAAGTGTTAAGTTTTCCGACATAAAGTAAACTTATTACAGCATGGCGTCACACACTGGTATGTAAAACTCACTTTTTATGTAGGATTGTGTTGTCTCAGCATAGCAACATGACCAATGTAACACACCTCAGAGACAGAGAGTGTTTTACCTTTGGTAAAACATAATACATGGTTTGTTACAAAATGTTATAATAAATTCAGATAAACCACTGGTGATTATAAGATAACTAAAACAGGCTTCACGGTGGACTGAAAATTGTTACTGTTTTACCGCAGAACCTTCTTAACATGGACAACTTGGACAATACAATATTTCACCAAGTTAACTAGGTCTACGTTAGTCGTTTTAAAAAAAAAAAAACCATGCCATGTCCTAGAGGCCTATATATTTTACTGAAAAGCATTTTGTTGAAGCCATGTTGTAATAAAGAGGTTACATTAGCCATCAACCATTTCATACTCAACACAGATACTGTATCATACTATATACATTAACAATAAAAGACACTGTAAAAGTAAACACTGGTGATTGTGCAGTGTATTGTAAAATAGTTTTCAACTTGTGACAGCAGAACGAAGTCTTGAGTTTTACTGCAAATGTGTTTCCCTGGAACCCGATCAGCATTTTTACAATGACTGCACTGCTTAAATCTGAAATAAAAAACATCTAGGAAAGGGCTCAATTAAAACAAAAAAAATACAAAGTGCACACTCAAATTCTACACTAGAACTACTCCATTCCTAGTTCACAGTCAGTCTATTAAAACAAAACAAAACAAAAAAAAAAAAAAACTTCAAGGCACAGAAATATAAATACTGCAAAATGTTATGCTCTTCACTAACATTTCTTTTTAATGGTGAACAAACAGTAACTGTATTAAAAACAACTGTTTTTAAGTTTTTAGTCATGAGATAAAACTACACCAATGTACATGGCAACAAGATATGTTTCTGTGTTACTCATAAATACAACAACTTTTACTTGTTCTTTCATGTACCCTAAATACAATCTCTTCTCGTGATTAATTTTCAAAAAGTTATTTTGCCATAACAACTATTTGATTGGCAAGTAGATTACTCATCATTTCAGCTATTTTTTTTTCATTATTATTATTTTTAAACAAACAGCTTCTACCTTCCGGGAACCTGGACGCCTCTTTCCAATAGCCTACTCTGTCCCCGACGTGATTAGCATGCAGCTATAATTTCATAACCTTCTAAAGTTTCTCACAGAAATACTGTACGCAATAGGGATACTATTGAAGAAGCATTCAGTAGTTACTTCTCATTTCTATTTTTCGATCTTGCAATAGACTTTTAAATACTGTCTACTGCAGTAACACTATAAATAATGGAGGTCCAGTTTAGGCTTCTAATTCATTGATGCTCTACTATATCCCCCCCCCAGCCACCCCACCAAATTAAGACATGTTTAAAGAAGTAAGACATTTGGCTCATTTTGTCAGAAATCATTCTGTCAGAAACATTCTGGCATCTAGCAGCATTGGCACGTTTACCATCCCTTTGTTCTGGAACACCCTGTAAATTACTAATATGCCTTCATAAAGGCCCACTAGATTATCTTAAAACAGTGCACTTCAAAATATAACAAAACCATTGTATGCAACAAAGAAGGCAAAAGTAAAACACCTAAGACATATATATATATATATATATATATATATATATATATATATATATATATATATATATATATATATATATATATAATTAGTCAAAAGTTTACATACCCCAATGGCAATAACCTCTTTTATCGATTAGGACATTTGTCAACAAGCTTGTAGCATGATTCTTGACCATTCTTCAATGCAAAATTGTTCCAGTTCATTCAAATTCTGAAGAGTTCTCTTGTGCATAGCCTTCTTCAACTCATACCAAAGATTCTCAATCAGATTTAGATCGGGACTTTGACTAGGCCATTCCAGAACCTTGATTTTATTCTTCTTTAACCATTCTGAAGTAGATTTTGATGTGTGCTTTGGATCGTTGTTGTGTTGGAACGTCCAGTTGCGCTTTAAAAGTTTAGTAGCAAAGGGTTTCAGATGATTGGCCAATATCTTTTGGTGTGCTATAGAATCCATTTTACCATGTATTGGAACTAAATTACCAGTGCCATTAGAGGAAAAACAGCCCCATAGAAGGATATTACCACCTCCATGCTTAACAGTAGACATGGTGTTCTATTCTTTGTATGCCTCACCACTTTCAAATAGCTTGATTTTTGTTTCATCATTTGCAAACTTTAAGCGATTGTCCTTGTGACGTTTTCCTAAGCGTGGCTTTTTCCTTGGCCTGCAACCATTGATTCCTTCACCATGCAATACTCGACCTGTGATTGAAATAGAAACCCCAGTCCCACCTGCAGCCAATTCACTTTGAATATCTTTCTCGGATTGTTATTAACCTTCCTCATAATTCTTCTACTTGTTCTTTGTTAAAGAACCTTCTTTCTTCCAAACCGAGGGAGCGTTGTGACAGTACCATGAGTCATGTACTTCTTGATAATTGAAACAACAGTTGAAATTGGGATACTCAAATGCTTGGAAATCATCTTCTATCCTTCTCCAGCTTTATGGCAATAAATAATTTTCTGCCTAAGGTCTTCAGAGAGCTCTATACTTTTTCCCATATTGACTTATTGGTAATGACAGCAATCATCCTCTGCCTAACCCTTTAAACTCTCTAAGAATGTTCACCTACAATCCAGCATTTTCTAGAATTAGGTTCTGCATTATCATATTGGAGTTTTGCCAAACAAATTGATTAAATAAATAATTGTAGACATCTATTTCTTGTAACTTTGTTTCCTCAGCCACAAAAGCAAAACCTTTGCTACAAAAGACTTTTCCTAAAATTCTTAACGTTTGAGAAATTTCTAGAAATTATAAATTTCCATTGGGGTATGTAAACTTTTGACTACAACTGTGTTTTGTGTGTGTATATATATATATATATATATATATATATATATATATATATATATATATATATATATATATATATATAAAATAAACAATAAAATACATTAAAAAGGCATGCAAAAGAAAGTCAACCTAGAGAAGTCGAAACTTCTGCTCACATTATATCTTCCCACATGAAAGGCCACTCACTCATTGGTTTTATAGGTTATCAAAAAAAAAGTGTAGCCATAGCTGCCAAAACCAAATGATAAACCAAAAGATACGTTGGTATATGTTTCATAATTCTAATATCCTAAACAATTTGTTTAAAAGGCCTGTATTTACATATGTTCGCTCATGCAAATAGAATCTGCAATACACTACATAGCCAGAAAAATGCACAATACTTATGTTACATATGACCAGTAGTTCTACTAAAACAATAACTAAAATTTACAACACGTACTGTAAATGTACAATCACATAAACAAACAAATTACCTACACTTAAAAAAATATACAAAATAATACAAATTTCAAATTAAATCACATATGGTATGTGTAGAATAAGAAAGATCTCTATTGCCTCCCGATGTAAAATTAACTGAAGTGGCTTCTCATGGTAACAGATACAGTGATACAAAGCCAGAATGATTTATAAAGGCTTTGCAGTAAACATGTTAATTTGTAACTGCTGGCATTCCTACCTTCAAAGTGTGGTGTGAACTTATTAGCAAAAGCCAGAACTGACACTTAGCATGCATTGACAAACACAATCACTTGTTCGATTATACAGGCCCTAAGTCTCCACTTAAAAGAAAGTAGCTTGGAAATTTAACACCATGCTCCCATTCTGAACTGCCACAAGTTTCAGGGTGAGATCTTCAGTATTGGTTCAATGGAATTCACTGAATCAGTGACCATGTATATCAGATCAATAGTCTTCAATTGGAGCTAGTTCTGGAGTAAGGTTCACCGTTATGTTTTTATACAAACTACCCATTGTTATTTCTGGGGTATACTTCAAGTTGTTCAAACCATCAAGATGTTGACGTTCTTTGGAGTACCGCAGTAACTTGTACCTGTAGAAGACAAAAACAATGTATGTTTAGTAAAGTTTAAATAAATAAATAAATAAATAAAAATCATGAAATGTATGCACACCTCAAAAAAGGGAGTTCTTATTTATTCGAAGTTGGAAAAAAATGCAAAAAAAAAAAAAAAAACACATTGTAAAAATGTTAATGTACAACATGTGCTTTTATTACCGTTTTACTTTGAATTAATGCTGTAGGAAAATCATAACGTTTGCATCCCTAATCAATACATTTCATTCCTCATGAAATCAGTTGGTGTCAAGCCCTGAATATAATTTTATAAATGTTTACGACCATGTACAAATCCCATGCTTTCCAATGGTTTTCACAACTGCAAGGAAGGAAGATCAAACCGACATATGTCCAATTTCTTATACCTCAGCCAGTGGATGGTCTTAAACCATCTCTATATATTACCTTAAATCCTAAACTGTCAAACTCAAATGACCCATCTCCACTTTCCTTTTTATATTCAAACAAACTTAAGTATTTACCAAACCAAATAAAGGAAAATTACCCCCCAAAAATGTAAAAACTACACCAAACACAGCTTACTTTTCCACTGACCAAAATGCAGCACGGAATACACTCAGGGATCCGGTTGTTACAATTCAGTTCCTACTACTCAACTGCATTACTTAAAATGCCTGGCCACTAGCTTAAACACAGAACCTGATAAAAAAAATAAAAATAAAAAAATGACAGGTAATTACCAAAGCCAGCAACGATGAGTCAAATGGCCTCCTCTCGTTCTGACTATTCTTATGCTTTAATTACAATCTTTATCTATTTTTGCCTCAGTGTCTAAGCTGAAAAAACCTGCCCTTGCATTAAAATTGGCCAATCAAATTTTCTAGCCATTTCACATGTTTTATGAAATCAGAGACATCACATTTCACCATGAGTAACTTTTACGACACACGTCAAGTAGCAATTTCATTAGATTCCTAGGAGTTACAACAAGTGAATAAGTCATCAATATCAAACTACTGGCAAGATCTATCATCAAGAGGTTTTAGATTATAGTTTAATATGACACACCAATGTCTGTTCTACTATAAATACAGGACACCTTTACATAGTTTAAGAAGTCAACAATTGTGCAGGCACGGTGGGCAATAATATTTTGCATATCTACTGTAAATTATCAGGGGTCCTGGAAGCCTAAATCAATGTAAAATCCCTGAGTAATAGGCTGAAGTAAGCACTGAAAGGTTGCCACACTAACCTCCCCAAGAACTGAACTTCTCCTCTGTGATGATGTGGGATTGATTTGTAATTTCCCAAGTCTCCTTCCGGCCTTGTCACATTGAACCCAGCATAGTGAACTCTGAAACAAAAAAAAAAAAAATAGTTCTATGTAATATGTTAAATTTAAACATCCCATATATATCACGAAAAAGGCGCTCAACACAATATAGAACTGCAGCATTTGAAAAGAAGCCTGTGATTTAAAAAAGAAAAAAAAAAAGTGAGCTAATCAAGTTCACAAAACTCCCACTAGCCCTCTCCTGTGTTTCTGAACTTCTCTGACTTGCACATTGTTTTCTTAATGCACAGGAAAGGACAAAATAGCCAAAAGTATAAATGGAATACATGAATAAAAAGTCAATACATTGTTCTCCAAAAAAGCTGATGCATCTATTCATCAATGTTATGAAAGGGTAACAAAAAAATGCAGTATACATGTGGAGCTGTGGATTACGGTGTAACATTTCAAATAACACTTTAAAAACTAGTATGCATATTAGTTTATGCATATACAGTAGTAATTAAATATGTTAAATATTTTTGTACCAGTTGGGGGTGAAAGCAAAATCCCCATAAAACTGTTGTTTAAATCCATAACCAGTCAAGAGTAACAACCAATCAAGAGAAAAAAAATAATAATTAAAATAAATGTGTCACTGTCCACAGCAGTTCAGTAACAAGAGTGTTGTCCATGGCTTATATATGAATTGTATGAAGGAACATGATAGCGTCCACATTTTGTTTTAATTAAATGACTGGCACTTGCTTATAGTCTGTCCAGCATTACTGAATGCGTAATACTTCTTACCAAAGATACAACTTTTGGAATGATCTTGGTTGTTTTTCTTAATTTGTACTCGGGGGGTAGTTCAAATGAATAAATGCAGATTTTGTTTGAAGTTTTGTAGGATGCCTTCTCCCGAGGTCACTTTTATGCAGAATTCTGTGTTATACACGCAGGACATTTTAATTAAAACGCAAAACAATAGCAGCAGTGCATTTCTAAAACGCACATGTAAAAGATGTAGCATTTCCCCTTTTCATCCCTATACAATCATTTTGTTTGCATTACAGAATAGTTTTATGTAAAAATGTTTCCACTGCTCATTCCATCCTCTTTTTAAAAAAAAAAAAAAAAAAAAAAAAAAGCTGCAGAGTTCTGTTTCCCATACAGCACCGCACATGTCCCTGGTATTATAGCGACTTAGTCATCTGTATCCGAGCATCTTACCTGATGACACTAAAAGTAAAACCATGATTTTTGAGCATGTGTTTTAAGACCATGGATGAGGCCTGCAAGGTTTTTATTGAGAACTATTCTGCCGTCTTTCCTACTTGCAATTGCAATTACGATACCTGTATATTGTGTACCAGCAGAACAGGGATTTAAGTGTCAGAACAGAGTGCAGACCAGCAAACACTCTCTTTTGCGTGAGGATCATCTAAAACATGACGATTTCAACGAACGCGCCTGAGAATTAAAGACTGATTTGGAAAGAGCACAAGTCACTTCTGACTTGGGTGCTAAAAGGAAAATTTAAAGAACCTTTAAACAGCAAAACTGTAAACAATTATGATGTTGACAGCTACCCAGAGACATGGGTACATGTTCTAGAACACTGATTTTTATGTCTTGAAAGGGGGGTTTTCAAAAGAAAACATTCATGGTAAGCTTGTCTTTATGTCTATTTCTACTACCATTATTTATACTGTGTACTGTTGTGCATGTTAACTTTGTTAATCCAAAATAGTTACATTGGAAAATAATATAACTATGTTTATGCAATAAATGTAAAAACACAGATTTTGAGATGGTATGGTTTTTACAAATGCACATTTTTTTTAAGGCTAGCACAAACTCTACATGGTCATGCAAATTAGTTGTGTTACCAGCATCTCACAAACCATTACTTTCTTTACTTTAGAAAATAATTGTTGAACATCGAAAGGTATTGTACCTCGGTTGATACAGTATTTGTAATTCTAGCACAACCCTCTTATCTTGCTCTGTTACTTTGAAGACTCCTGCACAGATCCAATCCCATCAGTAAACACTCACAGGGGGTAGGGTAGGGGAGAGAAGGTGAGCTCAATCACATGCAGATTCAGTGAGTCAGACCTGAGGGGAGCAGAGAAGCTCTGCGCTTAATGCAAAAAATAATTGCTTTATTTGCTTAAACCCTTTACACAAAAACAATGCACAGGCTTGACTATCGATAGTTGTCAAACGATACGATGCATCAATAAATTGATGCATCGCCTCAGCCTTAGTTAGAAACTGAAAGTAAACATTGTAAAAAGCATTGCAAAATAAGGTAATTTGATACACAACTATTACAAAATACTTACATTCCTAACATTTTTGTTTATTTTTTTTTCTGCATGTTTTTTCCATGTGCATTTGAGAAGATTTTTGTAAATTTGAGGAATCTAATTGCATCTCATCTCGGATACGTTTAGTTAACAGAACTGTGGCCATTCTTTGTTAGCCATTTAGTATAGTATAGTGTGCTATCGTCTATTTGCATTTGCTGGTTCATATCTACTGTGTCGATACAAGTTTGCAGCAGCTCACCTGTTCCACAGATCATCATCTTCTCCACCCCAGCCCCAAAAAGCATTGGGAAATCCATTTATCTTCCGAAACTGTTCCACAGTTAGACCACTTACACCCCCAAAGAACTCGTTGTATGGAAGGCTAAAATTGCAAATGCAGACAATCAGGCAAAACTAAAATTCTATTCAATACTACAAAATATTTATTTTAAAAATTTATTGTACAGTTTGTACAATATAACAGTTTGAATAAAATGTTACTTAGAAATAAGAAAATCAAGAATGTAAAACCTTGCCACTATGAATCAGTGCAAGCAATAGATAAAGAACAATACTGATTGTATGGTTATTTTCAAAATGGTTAAATCACCATTTACCAATTTAGTTTACCAATTTACCTTTAAAAAAAATAAAATAAAAAAAAAAAATCATACATCTCATATCATTTAACCCTTTGGTACTACTTGTACAGGACTGTTTACACCTTGTATGCAAAACTACTGGGTCATTCCACATCAAGTGGACCTATGGTCGCCACCTCACAGGTGCTGATTCTTTGAAAAGGGTTCATGTTTGAGAGGGCATATCTTTCAAAGTATTCAAGACATCTTCTTGATACTCGCTGCACACACAATGGCTCTTCTAGTTCAATATTGGCGACCATGAAGAAAAAGTGTAATGACACCAATAAAAAATACCATATCGTACACCGGAGGACCCCTTAACCACTGTAGTTATCACCTTCTTGTTTAGTTTCATCAGGTTATCTATCAAAAGTAACAACCCCCAAAGTGGAGCTCAAAGCAGAAATGGCATCCCTTCAGCGCCCCTGAATTTAAAGGGGATTTCAGACACACACTTGTGCTTTTATTAAGTTATACAAGCTATGATTTTTCTAAGTTTGGAAAATTAATTGTAAAATGTACAAGGGATGTAATCACTGGATTGGAATAGGAGACACTTATTAATAAAATACCATAAATCTGTTTCTGTGATCAGTTTTATTCTAGTATATTTATGTATTTCATAAAATATTTCATCAGAAAGTTTTTCGGTTTAAGATTGTGTTTATTTTTTTTAATTAAATTTCTAATAATGCACTAGTTTTTTATGGTAACTGATGTATTTCATGTTCACACTGGGTGCGTTAATTAACTGAGAAGCTCACTTTGATCACTGATGATATCCGCTCTACAGCTCTCCGAGTTGCTCAGGATGAGTGGAAATGAGCATGCCTTTAAGTGCGTTCTTTCACTGAGCTGCTCTGAGCAGCTCACTTACTTAAACGCACCCAATGTTAAACGATACTACAATATAATTTGTAAAATAGCAGATTTTAAGCTTTAAAAAACCCAGATTTATAAATGTTTATAAAATGTAGGTTTTATTGTAGCATGACCTCTTACACTAATTTAGAAAATCCACCCATCAGTGAACACATATACTGTTCAACATGTCATATGCTTTGCTAAATTCACTTCTGGCTGTATTTTTTCACAATTATCACTGATTTCATGATTTCCATGAAATGCACCCATTGCCATGTAATATGTAGTTCCCAGTTGTAGGGATCAACAAAGGTTAAATAAAGAACACTGGAGCCCAGTTGCAGTTGTGGGAATGTTTATATTCTCAACCAGCCAGGACGACGCAGGTACAAGGAATTGATAAACTGGGGTACATCTTAACCTTGCATATGTTCTGCATCGGGAACAACGTTATAACACATGCCAAGAAATTGATAGTGTTAATATATTGTTAGGTAAACATAGTGGAAGCAAAGAGAAGTTACACACACACACACAGACACACACACACACACACAGAGTTAGGGAAGATGTACAAGACAGGCAGTCATTAGTGTAAGTGAGACAAGCTTAATTGAATCCTCTCTTAACGACAGACCATCACCGTACCCGAGCATTTCTCCCACAGAATTAGGTAACTGATCATTAACAGATTTCTGTTTAACAAATGTGGCACCTAGTTTTGTGTCTAATAAGAAATATTTATGCTACAGATGTGTAATTTTGGAAAATTGGAATCAATAACTGGAAACTTACTAAAATAGCCATTGGTATTGTGGGCACTCATTTGCAGAAATCAAATTAAATTAAGTTTCCTTACACTTGGCAACTGGTGTGGGATATGACTAAACAGATTTATATATTGGGGCATCACACCTTTTAATTCCATAATTAATAGTTTACATTGCTAGGTAATAATACAAGGATTGTAACCCAGATTACTACTGATTGGTAAAGGACACCGACAAGCTCCCCAGATTTTGAACCCCCTAGTTAGGGTGTGACGGAGGATATTCTGCAAAATGTAGTTCTGAAATATAAGACGGATCAATGTTTTTTAAACGAGGTACACCGCACCGATCCTTGGGAATATTGTCAGGTATAGTTCACAGAACTGTGTAAAAAAGAAGAAAAACAAGAAAAGGGCATCAATGTGCTTAAGCAAAAGTTAGCAAAAAAATAAATTTGAACATTTTAAACAGATGGGTTCTTATTCAAAGGTGGTAAATGTGTTACAGAATGCTATTAAAGAGGTTTCTATAAGAGGTTGTGACTGGGCACCAAATGAGAATGCCTGAATGGAATGTCCAGAAGTACAGAGCGTCACTCTTGAAAACTATGTAAATAGGTTCATCATAGTGTGATAGGGCACAAGCCCTTGTATATAATGTATTGCTATTTGTTGCTCTTCCAGTTTACATATACATATGCATACTTACATATACATGTACTTGTCAAGTTTTGCAGCAAAGTGGCGAGGCATTTGTCCACAACCATAATAATTTCGATCGTTTTCTGGGATATGATCCACATCATGGAAAACAAGACAGTCCCAGTCTAGGTCCTTCATGGCTTCTTTAAAACCAACATTAAACAGCATGGCACGATTAAAGGGCTGGGTACCACCCTAGGAAAACAAAGTTAGCATTACAAAGTGAAGATGGAGAAATTATACTTGGGTCTACTATTTCGATAAGCAAAACCCTGAACGTAAGTTATATTAAACAGACCATAAAAACACATTTAGAGCAATTATTTTTTAAGACACTTGAAATAGCAAGTGTTTACAAAATAAAATGATAACTGGGACCATATAAAATTATACTGAAGATGAGTTTGTTGTTATCAGATACAGGTAAGATCACTTTACTTTTCTGAATACTTGAAAACGTATAAACTAAAAACAAAACTAACTTGTGATTCTCTTTACGTATGTTTTGTATACCATGTGTGTCTTATTATAAAGACTTTTTTACATGGAAAACAGTCAATACAATTGTTGAAAACAAAGAAGAAATGACCTATTCTATGCATTGCAGAACACTCATTTCAAATGTAAATTAATTAATAATTTAGCAATACCATTTAATCTATATTACTTACAAAAGTAGTAGCTTAAATGGTCCACTAGATGTCAGTCTGCACACACAAAAATTATGGAAATTGTTGACCCGATAAAAAGGTTTTTACCTGCTCAATTACATAGAAGGCAAACTGCAAATGCTGTCTTTGGAGCATTGGAATTAGATGTCGGAAAAGTATTGGGAGATGTTCATGACGGTTGCGGAAGGGAATAAGGATTGCCACCTGACAAAAGTAAAAACATGCACTGGCTGAGGGCAAGTGGAAACAAAAATAAACATAATTCCATCAGGTATGCAAAATGACAATAATGCTGATTGAAGTAAATGGTGTATTTCCTTTGAAGAGAAAGGTCTGCACTTGCCCTAAAGCAAGGAATATCAACAAGCTCTGGAGCCTGTTTCACAAAGTGCTTTTAAAGCTAGAAGGTTTAGAAGCTCGCAAAGGATCTGCTACTGTGCTGCTAGCTCGTATGATTCTAGGTGACGAGAATGATAATTACCATGGTAATTGTAATCGTGTGTGGGACATCCAAAAATAAATTAAAAGTTAAAAATAAAGTACACTTTACTGGACAATAAAATTATTTAAAAGTTTTGGTAAGCTATTGAAGCAAGACACACCAGTAAGCCGTTGCTGTAATATTCCTGATGTTACAAATGTTCCTTCTGTCGTGGTGCTATGATTGTGACGCAAGTACAATCTATGCATCCTAGAACATTTGGGAAGTTTGCATATTTATCGAAAACCTGTTAAATAAGCCTTTGATCTTCGAGATTGAACGGAAGCTGGATGTATTCCCTACTTTTGGCAAGGCTGCGGGAAACACAGACTAATTTATGAAACTGTTGCCTTACTAATGCCATGTAAATCACCAACATTTCTTTTGCCAGATACATAAAATACCAAAGCTACAGGAACATGTGGCTTCTAACTGCTATGCAAAATTTCACACAATGCTAGCATTAAATTTAGACATATTTTGAACATTTTAGTTGGCCAGATTTTTTCCTACGTTCAAGGAGCAACAACAACCCCTGTAGATCGGCCAGGCACCTGTGGGCTTGCCTGTAAGCTGCCCAGAGCTGCATTGTCCTCCGACACTGTAGCTCTGGCTTGGTTGCATGGTGGACCTGCACGCGTTTCGGAGGACAGTGTGTGTTCATCTTCACCGCTCCTGAGTCAACGCAGGGGTGGTAGCGGTGAGCTGAGCCTAAATACAACTGGGCATTTCAAATTGGGAGAAAAACCGGGTAAAATCAATTGGTGACTACTAAATTAAAAAAACACAAAATTAAACTAGTATTAATAACAACAACTACTGTACATTTAATAATGTATAGAATAGGGCTCCCGAGTGGGACATCCGACAAAGGCACTCCGTGTCTTGAGCGCATGCTGTGCCCTATATATGGGGGGGGCGGGCGCGATTTAGGTCGGCCAGGGTGTCCTTGGCTAAACAAGCACCACCGACTCCTGTGGACTGACCAGACTCCTGCGGGCTTGCCTATAAGCTGCCCGGAGCTGCGTTGTCCTCCGCCGCTGTAGCTCCGAGGTGGCTGCATTGCGAGTCTGCAGTGTGAAAAGAAGCGGGGGGCTGACGGCACATGCTTCAGAGGACAGCGTGTGTTCGTTTACGCCACTCCTGAGTCAACGCAGCTGTGGTAGCATGAGCCGAGCTTAAATATAATAATTGGATATTCTAAATTGGGAGAAAATAATAAAAATAATTGGCGACCACTAAATAATATATACATATAATATATATATATATATATATATATATATATATATATATATATATATATATATATATATATATATATATATATATATATATATATATATATATATAGTTTACGTTAACTTATTCAAGTACCTACTGATGATATATAGCTAGTAACCGATACTATCACATTAAGCACACAACATTACAACGCTTTATAAATCATTAAATTAATGCAATTCAGTAAAACTTTAACACCTATAGTTAAAGTAATGAAATACTGTAATTAAATGTACCATATCCCAATACTTTCTCACTTTATTCAATGCAGTTTGTGATTTCAGTTAGGTCATTTTGGCACTAGATAGATCTCATCAAGAGCTTTAATTTGATGTATAATATGCCATTTTGTCAAAAATTTCATGCCCCTCTGGTTCTGACCCCTCAAACTGTACTGTCTAATCAAGCGAACGCACCTGTAATCACACGATGACTTACGTGTGGCGTATTATGCACACAGCTTCCGCTGCTAAAATTACTACGATATTTAGCTGACAAAAAAAAAAAAAAAGGACCATCACACTGAGGCAAATGGAAGTTACAGAATTATTCAAACCACCAAAACCTTAGATGGAGCATTTTGTGCTTTAAATGGTTGCAGTTAAGCAAATTAAAACAGTCAGTCTTGATTTTTCTGTCTATATGTTAGGACCGGAACATACTGCCCAATGCGACCGTTGCATCTCAATGGAGGAGGTTGTGTTTCAAAAAAAAAAAAAAAACACACACTGCCCGATTTGAAATCGCATGGAATTGACACACAATCTGTGATTTTTTTTTTTTTTTTTTTTTTTATGTTTGGCCTGCCCTGGATGCATAACACACCACACGTAAGTCATCGTGTGATTGCAGGTGTGTTCGGTTGATTAGACAGTACAGTCCGAGGGGTCAGAACCAGCGGGGTGTGAAATTTTTGTCAATAAACCGTATAATAATATATATCGGTATATATATATATATATATATATATATATATATATATATATATATATATATATATAATATACTAATAAAGTTCTTGAACTACTCGAGATAGATCACGGTTTTTGTTAATTGGATTGACTTTAGTTGTTTTTGTTGACGTGACTTATAAAGAAAGTAATAAAAGACATAACTGCAAAATCGAGGTAAACTTAGTGCTAGGAGGACGTAACTAACTAGCACACTTACACCCTCCTGGCACGGAGTGTTCATTAATAAATTAAAAGTTAAAAATAAAGTACACTTTACTGGACAATAAAATTATTTAAAAGTTTTGGTAAGCTATTGAAGCAAGACACACCAGTAAGCCGTTGCTGTAATATTCCTGATGTTACAAATGTTCCTTCTGTCGTGGTGCTATGATTGTGACGCAAGTACAATCTATGCATCCTAGAACATTTGGGAAGTTTGCATATTTATCGAAAACCTGTTAAATAAGCCTTTGATCTTCGAGATTGAACGGAAGCTGGATGTATTCCCTACTTTTGGCAAGGCTGCGGGAAACACAGACTAATTTATGAAACTGTTGCCTTACTAATGCCATGTAAATCACCAACATTTCTTTTGCCAGATACATAAAATACCAAAGCTACAGGAACATGTGGCTTCTAACTGCTATGCAAAATTTCACACAATGCTAGCATTAAATTTAGACATATTTTGAACATTTTAGTTGGCCAGATTTTTTCCTACGTTCAAGGAGCAACAACAACCCCTGTAGATCGGCCAGGCACCTGTGGGCTTGCCTGTAAGCTGCCCAGAGCTGCATTGTCCTCCGACACTGTAGCTCTGGCTTGGTTGCATGGTGGACCTGCACGCGTTTCAGAGGACAGTGTGTGTTCATCTTCACCGCTCCTGAGTCAACGCAGGGGTGGTAGCGGTGAGCTGAGCCTAAATACAACTGGGCATTTCAAATTGGGAGAAAAACCGGGTAAAATCAATTGGTGACTACTAAATTAAAAAAACACAAAATTAAACTAGTATTAATAACAACAACTACTGTACATTTAATAATGTATAGAATAGGGCTCCCGAGTGGGACATCCGACAAAGGCACTCCGTGTCTTGAGCGCATGCTGTGCCCTATATATGGGGGGGGCGGGCGCGATTTAGGTCGGCCAGGTAATTTATGAAAAATGACTATGTGTGCACATTTATATTTTAAAGATACATAATGATTTGTTAATTGTTATTAAACTTAAGAAAAACAAGTCTGGGATAGAATAGTGAAGAAAACCACACTTATCTGCAATGTGTATTCATTTCAATGTGTTATTATGAAAAATCTAACTTTTAAGCAAAAGTTCTGATGCTATTCTTACTTTTTGAAGTTTCAAATTAAAACATATTTTAAACTTTAGTTTTCTTCAAAATGATATGGATACTGTGCATGTACTTATAAATAGCAATTGAACACAAACAATCAAAATCTTACATTTGCTCGCCTGTAAAATCATGAAAATGTCACATACGCCCCTCTGGTTCTAAGCCCTTAGGTTGATCAAAGATCGGATAACTGACTTTCTAATGTATGTATGCATGTAAGTATGTATGTATGTATATACAGTGGTTTGCAGATGTATTCACACCCTATCAATAATGTCACATTTTGTTGAATTACAAATTATGTGTGCAGTTTTTCAACTTTTTTTTTTTTTTGTATTCAAAGCTGTAGTGGTTAAACGGAACACTGTTATATGAGGAGGAGGTTAATGTCAGCAAAACTTGCAAAGAAAATGAAAAAAATGAAATTTACTGGTTGTATAAGTATTCAGCCCATTAAGTCAGTACTTGGTAGAAGCACCTTTTGCAGCAATTACTGCTATGAGTCTTTGGATAGATCTCTACTAGCTTCGACAGTAGGATGGTGACATTTTTGCCCATTCTTCACGGGAAAATTGCTCCAGTTCTGACAAGTTTGTCGGGGATAGTCGATGGACTGCAATCGTCAAGCCTCACCATAAATGTTCAATTGGATTCAAGTTAGGACTTTGACTGGGCCACTCAAAAACATTAATTCTCCTCTTGTTCAATCACTCCAGTGTGTCACTGTCCTGCTGAAATATGAATTTCCTCCCCAGTTTCAGAGTCGGCTAACTAAAACAGGTTTTCCTCAAGGGATTCGCCTGTACTTTGCACCATCCATTCTCCTCTCTATCCTAACAAGCTTCCCAGTGCCTGCTGAAGAAAAGCATCCCCATAACATGATGCTGCCACCACCTTGCTTGACAGCTGGGATGGTGTTGCCTGGGTGATGTGCAGCGTTGGGCTTCCGCCAGACGTAACACTTGGAATTTAGACGAAAAAGTTCAATTTTTGTCTCGTCTGACTACAAAACCTTTTTCCACATGTCTGCAGTATCATCATGCTTTTTCGCAAACTCCATACGTGCTTTAAGAAGAGGCTTTTTGAGTAATGGCTTCTTTGTTGCCACCTGTCCATACAGGCCAGCTTTATGTAGGGGCCAGCTTATTGTTGATGCGTGATCAATGACTCCCATCTCAGACACACAACTTTGCAGATCTCTCAAGGACATTGTTGGCTTCAGAGTGACATCCCGAACCAGTTTTCTGCTTCCCCAGCTGCTCAGTTTGGGAGGGCAACCTGATCTGGGTATTGTCTGGGTGGTAAGATGCATCTTCCACTTGTTAATGATGGACTTCAATGTGCTGAGAGGGATAATCGGCACCTTTGAAATTTTCTTTTACCCTTCTGCTCTGTGCCTGTCTACCAATTTATCCCTGACTTGTTTCGAAAGCTCCTTTGTCTTCTTGGTTGCTTTGTTGGATCACTATGTGAGTTGCAGCTTGAAAGTCTTTATATACCTGAGTGAAATGATCTACTAGTTAAACCACTGTGAGTACACACAGGCTGAAACAATTTCACAAATTTTGTGACCTTTCAAACAAATAATTTGCACCCAAGCTGATTTAGGGCTGCAGTAGCAATGGGGTTGAATACTTAATGCAACTGAGATTAAGCTGTTTTTCTCAAAATCTTATTTATTTATAGATTTCTATATGCATTTTTTTTTTTTTTTTTAACTATCAATGTGGAGTAGTTTGTGTAGATTCTGCATGTAGAGTCTAATTTGAAAGCATTGTGGAGTACGCTCAGGTGCAAACAAACCATGATTTTTAATTTTTTATAATGTTTTATTTTTCACAAATTTAGTTTTATTTAATTTTATTACAGATACGCAGTAATAAAACAACTCAAATAGATGTTTATCAATAAGAAAAATAAGAACATAAGAAAGTTTACAAACGAGAGGAGGCCATTCGGCCCATCTTGCTCGTTTGTTTGTTAGTAACTTACTGATCCCAGAATCTCATCAAGCAGCTTCTTGAAGGATCCCAGGGCGTCAGCTTCAACAACATTACTGGGGAGTTGATTCCAGACCCTCACGATTCTCTGTGTAAAAAAGTGCCACCTATTTTCTGTTCCGAATGCCCCTTTGTCTAATTTCCATTTGTGACCCCTGGTCCTTGTTTCTTTTTTCAGGTCGAAAAAGTCCCTTGGGTCGACATTGTCAATACCTTTTAGAATTCTGAATGCTTGAAATAGGTCGCCACGTAGTCTTCTTTGTTCAAGACTGAACAGATTCAATTCTTTTAGCCTGTCTGCATATGACATGCCTTTTAAGCCCAGAATAATTCTGGTCGCTCTTCTTTGCACTCTTTCTAGAGCAGCAATATCCTTTTGTAGCGAGGTGATCAGAATTGAACACAATATTCAAGATGAGGTCTTACTAATGCATTGTACAGTTTTAACATTACTTCCCTTGATTTAAATTCAACACTTTTTCACAATGTATCCAAGCATCTTGTTGGCCTTTTTTTATAGCTTCCCCACATCGTCTAGATGAAGACATTTCTGAGTCAACAAAAACTCCTTGATCTTTTTCAAAGATTCCTTCTCCAATTTCAGTATCTCCCATATGATATAGTGTAGTATATATCATGTTTTAACTGCACACAATTTTTATTAAACATTTTCAGCTATTTTTATAACATTGACATAAAAACAGACCTTGCATAGAAAAATAATTTAGTTAACATAATTTATCATTAGCAGCAGTAATGGTAACATACAGCCCCCCACTGTTTTTAATAAACTGCCTATCTATAGTAAATACTGACCATGCCCGCTATAAAAAACAGCAAGAGACCCAATATATATACATACATACATATATATATATATATATATATATATATATATATATATATATATATATATATATATATATATATACATATACATATATATATATATATATATATATATATATATATATATATATATATATATATATATATATATATACATACATACATATATATATATATACACACACACACACACACACACACATATATATATATATATATATATATATATATATATATATATATATATATATATATATATATATTTTATTTATTTTTACACTGCCCTGCTACTGTAGGGCTGTCATAATAATTGCACAAATAGCAATCTACCCATTTAAAAAAAAACAACCAAAAAACACATGGAATTGTATTTCAGGCTTGGGGAAGAAGTATATAGCATTATGCAGCAAGCTTGGAGTTTCTCAGTATTTAAACACTAAGTAAATTCATTCATTCAAATCCATTCAAAACCAAGAGAGCATTTGCTCCAGTACAAAGTTTGCACCACTTGAAATAAAACAAGGAATTAGCATACTAATGCAAAATATACAAAACAAGCCATATTTACCTGTGATGGAGTGCCCGTCCGTCTCCTATAATTTTTTATTATCATTTTGTACTGTTTTCATTATAATTCATTATTTGTGATTGCATTAATGTTTGTTTTAGATCAGCAGGGAGGGGGTTAATCCCCCCTGCCCAAATACATGTGAGAATGTGGCTGGAGCCTTAATTGGCTAATTGTTAATTATTGATTAATTGGGCTCCAGCCACAGACTATAAAAAGCCAGGAGGAATCCATTACGAGGGTGGAGTGGTTTGATTTGGAGAGTGTTTGAAGAGTGGAGTAAATGTTTGAGGTGAGAGTTTGGGTGCTTCATGTTCTTTTTGTGTTTGTCCAAAATTGGTGTTTAGTTGGGAAACCTTTGTTTTGTGATTATGCCTTTTGTTTGGCCCTTGTGCCTTTTTATTTTGTGTTTTTGTAAATAAAAGTAGTTTGTTTCACTGCATTTTCCTGACACTGAGTCTCCCCTCTGCAGCTATCCTGTCACATTCCCCAAAAGGAATAAACAGATAATGATGCTTAACGACAGTATCTTTTGATTCACGTTCCAGCTGAGAGCTGCAAAATCTGCACACTTATTTTATCACCATTGTTATGGACAGTTTAGGCATTTTAGAAACAAATGTCTCTTCCATCACAATTAATTCCCAAACAACTCACTCCAAATTATACATCAGTGCCAGTGCTAGTCAGAACGCTTCCATTTCCCTTCAGACCGTGTCTATGGTAATGACTGAGCCTTGACAACTACGATTGCAAGTATTTATTTAAAGTATTTTTTGTATAAACCTCCTAATTTAAAAACGCAATACCAAGTATTTTAAGTATTCATTTAAAGGATTTTTTGTATAAACCTATATTTAACTTTTTTTTTTAACTTTTATAAAGTTAAAAACACAATTCTATTGTTGCGATCCGTGCAGTTGTGGTGGTGTACTGTAATTTCCTCTGTAATTGCGTTCCCCTCCCGCTCTGTACTTCTCGCCACTGGTTTGTTTACCTGTCTGTGTTCTGAGCCTGCCCTGTGATTGTCTGTTGTCTGTCTGTCCTCATTGACTGTTGTTTGTCTGTGCCCATTGGTCCTAGTGTGCAACTGAGGGCCAATGGAATGTGTGGCCAATAAGGGGACGGGACTAAAGTGAAAAGAACGCCATTTTGTGTTGTTGGTCTAGGTCAAGGGTGCCCAATCCTGGTCATGGAGCGCCAGTGTTCCTTCTGGTTTTTGTTCCAACTGTACACTGAATTGCTTAATTGGTCCAATTAAGCTTCTAATAAGTGCTTGATTGGTCCAAATGTAATTCAGGGGGACACCGGCCCTCCAGGACCAGGATTGGGCACCCCTGGTGTAGGTTTTAACAGAACTGTTGTCTCTCTGTGGGAGAGAAAAGCATGCTGAATAAAGCCCTTTGGAAAGAAAAGAGCATTTCTCTCCTTTTCTGCCTCCTGTTGAAACGCTACACTAGGTTTGCTTTATAATTATTTGTCTTATTTGTGCATGTTGTTTTATTTCATGCTATTTCATATTTGCAGATGGAATATACTTAACAAAAGGCCTGCATGCACATACTATATATTACTGCTATTTAAATAATTTTTTACTGATACTGCAAATTGTACTAAGATAAGAAAAAACAAATAGAAAATAGAAGATTGTGAACAATACAGCTGTGTACCAAACATGAAGGCAGAGGTACATTTTTCTTGTATGACACCCACGATCAGACTTGATCAATAATGCATAAGGGATATTGATTTACAGTATTCTTTTTTACCTTCCATCGAGGTTTGCAGTCTTTAGGCTTCCAGTGTCCTGCAGGTTGGATATCCAGATACTTTGAAAAGTTCTGATGAATTTCATCCATTGTTATTTCAGTCACATTAACATCAATAGCACCCTCTGGAAAGTAAACAAAAAACAAGTTTGCCAAACATTTGTAATACCATCAGTATTTGCCTTCTGTCTATCCCCAAGTTGGAACAAGCACTGCACAAGGAACAGTATCCCTGTCTTGCCCATGCATATTAAAGAAAAAGCAGAGTATTAGAACCAGACAGAGAATGAAGAGATGGATTTTACATCCTGTGTTCTGGATCAGCTCTAAAGAAAAAAAAAAAAAAAAAGGGAGATGTTGACCTTACTATACCTTCAGCCAAAAAAAAAACAGATATCATAAAAACAGAATTTTGGATATAAGTCAAGTAAATGTGGATTGCTTTCTTCGCACCCAAAAACTAAACCAAAAAGAACTGGTTTGCAAATTTTGCTGATGGTTACCCTGAATAGTAACATTGTGTGAAGAATTACATGTTTTTCAATCCCAAAACATAAATACCATTATATTTTAACAAACTCATATGTAAATAAGTAACGAGAGGCTGGACCCTGCTACTGTATTAAATACTGTTATTTTATTGTTGTATCCTAGTTCATATTGAATTCTAGCAGTATTATTTGTACTTTCTGTAAACTATACTGTATTTAAATATTACCCCTATAGTAAATACATTTTAAAAATAAAAATTTTAGCTTAACGAGCCAGCTGCCCAACGTTTCGATATGTTGAACATACCTCTTTCAAGGGAGCACGTGTTTGACTCAAAATATTGGAGGCATTTATAGGTTTTTGACAGTACGACGATGACTTGTTATTATTTATATTCAAATCCACGATTTATTCTTACATGATGTAATGGTATTCTACATAGTGTGTCATCATTTTAACTTATATCTTTAAATCTGTATTAATTTTAATTAATGTTATTTTATATCAACTTATATTTATATTGTCATGCAATGCTGGCTCTGAGGATCAGCCTTGATTTATCCTCCCCAGCACATCAACATGCACAACTTTAATTAATTTTATTTATTTAACTGTTATATATTTATTAGAGTGAATTAGTTCATTCTTTTCTGTTGAGTCCCGCTGGCATAATTGTATTCAGTCTATTTATCCATCCTTTTATTCTTATATATGTAGCATTGTCTAATTTTAGCTGTTCTAATACTACAAACTTTACATCATTTATGTCATGTCATTGACTGGTGAAGTGCTGTACTATTGGTTCATTCATTTTTTTTTTTATTAAGGTGGTCCTGAATTATTTTATATAAAGTTGTTCCAGTCTCTCCAACATATTTTATTTCATCACATTTTTCACAGGCTATTCCATAAACAACATTGCTATTTTTACAGTAGGTATTAGTTTTTAGTGGATATGTGTTGTTCTTATGTTTAATTATATTTACTTTTGCCCATGTATTTACACACTTTACATGTAGTTTTGCAAGTATTTGTAGAACCTATTCTGTCAATTATTCTTTTTATGTTTACTGTGAACTAAAATATTACCTAAAATAGCTTATCTTTTGAATGCTACAACTCATGCTTTAAGAAATACTTTTTTTCAAGTTTTCTGAATTATGTAGAATCTGCAAGTGTTTCCAAACTATCTTGGAAATTTTAGGCAAAAGTTTAGAGTAAGTCATTACTAATGGGACTCTTTTGACCTTTCTATTTCTATTTTTATAATCTAGCAGATCATCTCTTTTTAGTTTATCCACTTCTTAACTCTGTCTATAATTCTTTCTTTGTATCTTGTATTTAAGATTTGTTTTTAATACATGTCTTTGTTTTACATAGTCACTTTCTTTAGAGCATATTCTTCATATTCTTATTCCTAGACCCTTTGGGATTGCCCTTTTAGTGTGTATTGGATTGGCAGAGGACATGTGTAAATACTGGTGCATGTCACTAGGTTTACAGAAGAGGTCAGTCTCAATTGAACCTTCTTCAAGTTTTACCATGGTATCTAAAAATTCTATTTTATTCTCATCTTGTCCATTGAAGGTCCACCTTAATATTACTGTGTATTTAATTTGCCATTGTATGAAACTGGAAAAGAGATTCTTCTCCATGTGTCCAAACCCCAAGAATATCATCTACAAACCAAGGTTCTCTTTCCTATTTTCTAAGTAAATGTTCTTCCCAAAAAAGTAAAATTTAAAAAAGCATATGCAGTTATTGCAATGCAGAAAAATAAAAAAACACACGTAGATAAAGGCAACAAACAGTGCTTAGATCCCATCTAGTTGTCATGCGAACAGTCTACTATATAACAAAATAAATGTTCATAGGTATATCTATACACAGACACAGATTATTTAAACTATTACATGGCATGGAGTTTAAACATTCATAAAAATGTACCAAAATGTACATCCCTGGAGTTTATTAGCCTTTGTGTTAACAATAGTTAGTATTTCATGGATGGGACTAACAATTTTGGGCATGTGCATTTCAGGAATGCATGAACAGAAAATATAGCACAACATCTGCATGTGTGTGTGTGCGTGGAGATATTATATATATACACGCACGCACGCACACAATGGTACATATAAACAGAATTAACATGCAAATGTACAGTAGTACAAAACAGTATATGTAGCATTTAACGTTTGTTTCTAAGGAACAGCATTGCAAGCCACACAGCTTGCACAGATCAAGATGACATGCACTTTTTACTAGGGATGTTTTTTGTGGCCGATTCTGATTACCAATATTCCATATCAATAAATCAGAGATACTGCTTCCGACAGATTATTAATAATACAATTGTAAACCATCACTTGAAAATTGTAGTGACACTTGACAATGTATGCAAGTAGTAGTTAAAATATATTTCTGAAGCACTTGTCCTACAATCCTTAAATTTGAACCCTGTGAATAATTATTAAACCATCATTAGCAGACTGAAGCAAGCGCCTGAAGTATTAAGATGCAATCATTTTCTTTTAATAGTCTCCAACCCTGTAAGCAAGGATACATTATACTAAACATAAAACCAAGCTGATTAAGAAGGAATTTATCCCATCTGACACCTACATACCTAGACAAGCGATAGCCTTTGTCATTTTCTCATTTTGTTCTGAGCTGTATTGCTTCGTAAATCAACCAACCATGCTTGAACATGTGTTGCAATAAAATAGTGAAATGGTTGGGGTATAGAGGAAGTCTTATAAAATAATACATGTTCATCATAAAAACTTGCATTATTCTATTAAAAAGTGGTTTATTTTAACAACACAAAGCATAATACTGTTATAGCATTACTTAGTGGCAGGTTTTAGAGTATTGCTTTACTGAACAAAAGTTGGCTTTTCTGATGCAAATATAAAACAATGCAATTTAATTCCTGCCATTATTATAGTTACCACACTATTCCAGTGGTACAAGAGGCTACTTGACAATTAAAATCATGAACAATGCAGCTATTTACTCTAAAAGCAATCATACAAACTACACAACTGAACTAAAAATGGCTATACAAAAATGTTGACCGCCTACTTACTCATAGAAGGTAGTTTTTCAGGACATGGGAGGTTTGAAGCATAGGTAAAATTCTCTGGAAGATATGCAGTTGGCTGAGCAAGGTATTCACTGGTATTATTTCCATCAGGATAATCTAATGAAAAAATTATACAGAATAGTAAATAGGAACAGAATAGGACAGCATGCCACAACGCCATTCTAGAGTCAAACAGGTCTCATCATTCGTTTGAAATCTTGTAAACCAGCATTAAGGCCGCGATGCGACAAGTGAAAATATGCCGCAATGCAACACAATGAATAGAACTCAGACTTTTGATAAATGTCTTTCACACGACAGGCAACGCACAAGCGACACAAAATAAATATGATTGAATCCTTTTATGCGATTTTGTTGCGCGATAACTATTTATCAATCAGAGAACAGCTTCAAGCAGATGGTTGACCAGAGTGAAAGTATCCAAAATATTTGAAAGATAATCTATTGGAGTTAATTTCTAAAGGAACTGGATATTTTGTATGACACTCAAGTTCCACATCATGCTGACAAATATGATCATAGGTTTAGTCAATAGCAATTTAATAGTTTTATATATCTGGCAGTTTTCAAATCTGTCGCTTTGCGCCTGTCGCTTCAGGTGGGTAGGGTCATGTAGCTGCAAAGAAAAATCGCACTGCATCTGGTGTGTAGCAGCCTTTTGACTAAATAGATTTAATCTACACAAAGGAATAGAAGGTGGGATGGTTTACAACCTCACTGCATTGATTAGTATCAATTTTAAAAAGGAGGAACAAAACAAAAATGAAGTACTAAACTGTAATGTGACCAAGAATACAGTACCGAACAAAATAAGCCAAGTTAGAAAAAAGGGATCAGCCATTATAAAGATGCGATATAAAGCCATGGGTTTATAACCCATGCCTCCAGGGAGACTTACAAATAAACTTACCTGTGCCATTAAGGGTCGTGTTCTTGTTTGTGTACAATCTGATCATATGTCCTATTGTTCTCACATTGTCCCTTAACATTATACCTCGTGCTTGAACCATGAAGAGGTAGGTGTTTGCTGAAATACACAGATAAAACACTTACATTCTACTCATTGAAAACACACTTCTACATCTCAGAATAAAGAATAGAAATATAGAACTATACGTCATGCATTTAAAACTAGATATGGTAGATGGTTTAAACTGTACTTTTTCAGATGTTTTGTAAATTGAGTTACAACACTTTTCACAACTTACTTTGCTTAAGGCGGGTTTACAGTGTATACGGTACTACATTCACCTGACTTTGTATTTTACTATATTGTTGCCAGATGTGGTATACTACAGTTGTACATAAAAAGTACATCAGCTTCCTATAGTATAGCATACTATTTATTTGGATTTGGACCATGCAGCCTTTAATACTGTAATAGTTACTTCTTGTTTTAAGGTCTGTTCAAAATTACCTACTTTAATTGCAATTTACATACTCTTGTTTAATTTCATTTTAATAATTAGTTCTAAAATTTTATTACGTGAAAATGGCTTCATTAACGACAATTGTTGGCACCTAGAATGGAATGTTTTTTTTTTCTAGAATTTTGATGTCATCGTACTGTCATCGTACTGTACTTTTAGTTTGGAAATGGGCGTTCCAAACGTGGAACCCCTGGAGAGGGTAGGTCAGTGCCAATTTGCTACGATTAACATCCAATGGGTCAAAATGCATCAAATGCTAGGGACAAATTGAAGAACCATCATCTTACTGACAGAGAAATATACTTCCTTATCTTCTGTAATCCTATTGCAAGACTTGTGTTAAGAAATGCTTGCCACACAACTTCAGAACAAATAATGTAAGGGTCTATGAAATTTGGTATAAAAAAAAAAAAGTGAACCAGCTAAGGGCAGAGAGACGACTGTCTAAAGAACACTGTTAGAAATTTCTCAACAGGCTTATCCGTTTGTACTGTACATTTTTCTACATATAAATTATTTTTATTTTATTTCTCCCCCAATCTGGAATGTCTAATTATGTTCCTCACCACAGTGAGTCCCCACATAGCACAGACTTTCTGAGGGCGTGTGAGCGTCCTCTGATCTCACAAGCCCAAGTATACAGCAGATAAATTATTTCATTTTGGAAGCCCAAAACAAAATACTGTGATTCTATTAAATGGAATTGTAATATTGTTTATTTAATTTGATAGAACTGCACTATCATGCTGTTAAACTAAAGCATAACTATCATGAAAATGATATACAACTGTGTAAAGCATTAAGTTGGCTACATCACAAGATTAGTGTTGTTATTATGGTAATGTATGCACAGGTGGTCTGACCTATCCAATAATAGCGGTACCTTGTATGCTGGACTTTAGTCTATATAGGCAATATATTTTATTATAGCGATTGAAGCTAACATTTTCCATTCAGGGGTTGCACAGACTTACATCACTGTAACACAAGGACACACTTTTTAGTGCTAAAGACTTGAGCCTTTTTTTCAAATAGTAGGCTAATTTCCAGCTTTGCAACTACTGGACTGAAGACAACGTGCCTTTGTGCTGCAATTCTTGAAGGAGAACGATCCTCTTTACTTATTGTTTTCTCACTTGAATTTAGAGCCACATGAGAAGCACACTAATACAAAGAAGGGGTTCTACTGCAACTTCAACTTGATACTTGCTTACCAAGTCTCTTTTCTGGAAAGCCAAGTTTAACTTTTCTGTATTTCTGTATGCATTTCAGAAAATGTATGGCAGTTTTGAATTCTAAAGCAAGCACCTTTATAGAAACATTATCAGATATTTACTCAATTTAACTGGATATTTGTAACACTCAAGATCACTTTACATGAGAACAGTAGGGGAATTATATTTTTCCAATTAAGATAATAAAATCTGCTATAAGCATGTATCTCTAACCAGAGTTGGGGTAACGCATTACTGTAATATTACCTTTGCCAAAAACAAGGTAATATAATGCATTCGGTTTTTAATGGGAGTAATAACATTAGTTACTTTATGCAAAAAAATAAAACAAGCTAAATGTGCACCTACATTGTTGGTCTTTTCTTTTTTTAAAAGCCCAAGTACATTTCAGTTCAATTGTAACCGTAAATGTGAACTGCTCTTTATTGAATTTTCAGTCAGCACGACACGCTGTCAAACCGGAAACACTAACAACTCTGCTTCCGGCAGTCCCTAACATAACTGCTATATTCCCTAAACACATGGAAACCCTGAACACAACAGGTCTCACTGAATGTGTGTAGAGAATCAGGATTAACTGGCTTGAGTACAGAGCTTAATAAAATCATGACAGAGATCCCGACAGGTACATTAATAGCTGCTTCTTCTTCACTAACGTAAGCTCATTTTGATGCGATGCAACGAAGACCACTTAGATTTACAAACAAAGTTTCAAACAGTTTGACTGAATGTATGTTTTGAAGAAATCAAATTGCATGCATATGAAACATACTACAATATATAATTGATGCATAGTTTATATCTATGTTTATATTATAAATGTGTACCTATTGTGTTATGTAATTTATCAATCACAATGTTTTATATACATTGTCTGCCACCCCCCCCAACTATAAGCCTTTATGTAACTTGTTTCTTTTTTATTTTCACTCCTTATGACTTAAGTCGCATGTTTTGTAATGATTAACTACCAGTAAATTAGAGTGTAAATGTAAAAGCCTGTTTGACACATTTAATTAATGAATTACCAGACATACAGTTAAATAGTAAACAATAGTCAACAACTGTTTCGCAGGACAAGACGAGATAAATAAATAGAATAAGTAACATAATGTGCTACATTTTTTACTAAGTAGTAAGTAAGGGCATTATATTAGGTTTTTTTTCTGAAGAAATGAACAATAAAAGTTACTTTTGTTTCAGTAACATGCCCAACACTGTCTGTAACCCAGATTTTCTGCTAATAAATCATGTAAATGAAAGATTAATCTATCCTGCTCCTCAGGTTGCCATAATTGTCCATAATTCTTCATGTGGTGCATTTGTTGTTTTATGATCATTTTTCATTTGGAGCCTGAATGAACAAACATGAAAGGTCATTGGATATCATGGATTTTTTTTTTTTTAAAGTAATACAGTAAAATAACATAAAAAGACTGCTGAATCTTTCAGCCAATCAGAGTGCAAGTTTCACCTGCTGTAATGAAACAAATAAATACAATTTTTAGTTTCTACTGTGCTTTTTATAAATAAATAAATAAATAAATAAAATCATACCTTAGGCACTGCTCGGAATTCCCTTAAACTGCAAAGTCATCAAAACGCTGACATCACAATCTGCAACCTATTGGCATTTCTTCATCAACCCTTTCCATCATTTCAATGAAAATCACAATAGACTAAATACACGTGTTAGGACTTTTAACTTGTATATTAAGAATAAATAAGTCTGTGTTATATCGACACCTGAAACCTGTAAACATTCCTCGGCTCTGCCTGAAGACCTAGCTTTCCAAAGCTAAAGAACCTACCATTAAATTATTGCTCCTTAAAAAATGCTGTCTTAGTTTTTTTTAAATTTTTCCTGGGTTGCAACTTTTTGGTTAAAATGCTGTTAGTCTTTGATAAAAAATTGAGAGCTGAAAAATGTGCAAGGAAATGCAAAAGTAAAAACTCAAATTTATCTGAGCTACATTTTTTTTCTACCTTGAAGAAATATGTTTTTAAACCACCTATTTAGATACATTTCAACAGCTATTTGTTAAGATTTATTAAGATTAGCTGTCCCAAAATGTATAGAAGACAGCAAACATTCTAATTGTGCCAGCATTCCAATAAGACTGATACATTTCAACAGCTATTTGTTAAGATTTATTAAGATTAGCTGTCCCAAAATGTATAGAAGACAGCAAACATTCTAATTGTGCCAGCATTCCAATAAGACTGAGGGATCGTGGCTGCCGGCAAAGGTTACTAATAAGCAAGACAGCCTAAAACATTATGTGACATTAGTAGATTTGGTTCAAGGTAGACTGGATTTAAAAAAAACAAACAAGGAATCTTATTTTATAGTGCATTACATCAATATACAATAGGAGGGAACCCCTCAAGATAATCTACAGCAGGGGTTCCCAAACTTCCTTGTCTTGTGGATCCCCTTGACATTATGCATCCTGATGGGAGCACCTTCACTCAATTAATCCATAGATTTCTTCTTTAGATGTATTAGGGTGTTTTATTTGACCAATAAGTTTGGGTTTTCAATTTATAAACAACAACAAAATAAAATCAACTTGCTTGCAATGCGTGTTTGTGACAGGAATAAGCGACTGGATTCTTGTTCTTAAGATTTTGCTAGTTTACCTATCCATCAATCACATTTGTGGAAGATAAATCTATATAGGCTAATAAATGTAATATTCCGTGTTTGGAGAGAGTGGGAATGCTTTATAGAAAGGTGATCAATAAGGAATATACTATTACCATTTCTTTATTTGCATTAGCACAGGATCGGTTTGTTTGAAATATTTTGGACATTTTTTTGTTTTGTTTTTTAATTTTTAGGGAGTGTGTGTGTGTCAACTAGGAAAAGGAGAGCACAAGAGACTGAGAAAGGAAGATTTACAGAAAACAAAAAAAAAAACTGTGCCTCATACTATAGGGAGAAGACTCGGTGAACGCAGTAGCTAACTACATCGAGAGTAGCAACTCAAATATTCATATTATAAAGGCAGGATTTCAATTAAGACTAAATAAAAACACATTTTTGTACAGTAGTTCAAAGTCATATTACAGTTAAAATGTAAGGCTGCAGATAATGCATATACCATAAGTTAGCATTAAAGTATGTACTGCATTTATTGGAAGTACTCGTAACTTCAAGGTAATGTTGCATTTTACTCACCCAAAATACATTTCACACAGAGTGTTTAAATTAGAGAGTAAATTACACAATGACTCAAAATCCTATCTGGAGCGCTGCCCCCTAAGATGATTTTATGCTTCAAAATGTATCAAAATATCTATCAATCGATAAGGGCATCTATAAAATATAGCTGGGCAAATCAAGATCAATCTATACAACCCATAAAAATTGTACAACCAGGACGGTGCAAGCAGTAGTGAATAAAACGGTATGCCAGCAGGTTGTCTGCTTACTGACATAACAGCAAGCTAACGTTTGCTTCTCAGGGCTCTACTTTAGGAGCAAGTGGGTTGCTACCATATTCAACCGATTCAAAATACAACAAAAACATTATGACAGGAACACGGTGATGGGTTACGTGTGTGGGTCCGTCGCGGAATAATACTGAATCAGACACAGAGCAGTGGGTGTTGACAGAGATTTAATAAACAGGACCCGACTTAGGGTACCAACAATGGTAATCCTAGCGTCAGATTAAATAAATAAAACAAATCTAAAAATAAAAGGTTGCCACACAAGCAGAGTGCTAGTCCCACCAAAAGAGACGTCCCACTCCAGGAACCTACTACACTATGAAAACCCTCTCGATACACGGTTTGGGATCAACCTTCCCTAAACTAACAGACACCAATACTAAAACAGTAACTTAGTTTGCTGAATGACTAATCTATGCAGCCGGTGACTGCAATGAAAACAACATATTTTAGATAATTTGCAAGCACATTGTCATATATTTTAAGTATTTTTAAACCATTATTTTACAGTTAACAGTTACTTCAGTAACATATTGCTCTGGCTACCGCTGTCTGGGTAGGTGTACATTTCCTAATTACAATCCTAAGTATTTCTATGCATTTACCGTTCTTCCAATGAAATCTGAAAAATAAACTCCCTTTTCTCTGCAACAGCTTTTCCTCCTTTCAGTACAAAACACATTTGCTATTTTTTTCATTATGGTAACATCTTGAATTGTTGTGCCTGTTTTTTTGGCTGAAGAGATATCAGCTCATCTAACCAGGGAAGCTGCTGCGCAATTAAATGATCGTCAAACTCCTGACAGTCAAAACTAACCAAATCTATTACATCTGAGATACATACAGCTGCTACAGAAGATGCAACATATGAAAAAAACTTTATTTAGGCACCCTATGATCTGATTGGCAAAAGACAACATTGGTTTATTGCAGTTCACACACAAAAAAACACCTTTTTCAGCTTGGTATGTTAACCTTTTCACTGCATGTATTTATTTTTTTAATTCTTAATTAATTAATTTAATTTAATTAATTCTTGCTGCATTTCAGCCTGTATTTAATTGTCCTTCCAACAGTCACTACAATTGTTTCTGTTTGTAACTGAACTGCACCAAACAATGGTGCATTGTGTAGATGTACAGTGATGAAAGTTGATGGAACATTCAAGCGAGGTGAACAGCTTATAATAATTTAACAAAAACCGCTGCAAACACTTTACAAGAGTTAAAGCTTGTTCTCTTGAGCCAGATTATGAGTTACTGACCTTATAAAATGGCTCATTGTCAACTTTGATTTTCCTGAATGGAATTAAATGGAATCTGAACGATGTGTTGTACTTATTTAATCATATGGTATTGGAATGTTAGCAGCCATGATGCTATAAATTACATATATCGCTATATAATTTGCTATATAATTCAAAAGTGGGAATGTACTGTAGGGTAATCTTTGAAATATGGACAACACAAGTTTTACAAAAAACCTGGATGATGAATTTTAAAATGTAATTAAACTAAATTAATAATTTTAAAAAATGATATATTACAAACTGGTAGACCAAGTTTCTGGGCATCTTTCATAGTGAAGCCCTAGGATGAGTGTTACTTTTGATCTTTACAGGACATTTGGGAAATGTAGGATAAAAGGTAAACATGTAATATTATTCCGCACATGTACAGAAGTTTCCCTCATACTTTGTTTAAACTGTCTGTGTATCAGTTTCCAATATAGACCCTAATGACAACTACAAGATGCAGGTTGATCCACATTTTCACAAGGTCATAGACAGTTTGATATTACAAGGTTTCTTATGAACCTCAAAATACTCATTTGAGAATCTGTTTACCACATCTATGCCACATACATCCAGATGTTTGACATGGAATTTTCCCATCTGAAGTTTAAGTTGAAATCCTCACAAAGTTTATAAAGTTTTTTTTTTTTTCCCAAATTGACCAACATGTAATAAAATTCTCATTCAGACATGATAATAATGCTGCCAATAAGAGAGTGCTTTTGCTGGTCATTGTCCAAATAGCCTTTTGTAAAACTGGCATGATTCTATAAGAATGAGACCTACTTTTCAGTAAATTACAAGATACTGGACATACTTCCAAATTAGCTTCATGTACTTCAGAATATATAGCTGTGACAAAGTGCCCGCCCCTGTGTATATTATCTGTTATATGTTGCGTGTGGTGTGTTAAATGTTGGTATATAGTCATTGGTACACGGGATATAAACATGTCTGTGTAACATGAGTGTTTAAAATGTATATTTGTATTTAGGCACGAGGATTGCACAGCACTTCACGTGCAAGTAAAAAGTAATAATATGTGAACAAGGGGAACTGCACTTTATTAATTCACATGCAGTTGTACCGAGACAACAATTGAATGATTGATTAGCAATCGAGTCTTGGTACAACTGCATAAAAGCAGCATGTTTTCACCCATTCGGGGTTTGGTGTTCGGTGAGTGGAGAACGTGAGAGAGAGGAGGAGAAATTTAATAACAACTGCTATTGCGTGCTGGTGGGACCAGCACGATACTTGTGTATTTAAAACTCACCGTGTTTGTCAGTGTGTCTGTCCATGCACTGTGTTGTTAAGTATAGTCCATTATTTGTTATCTATTTATTTTGGTGAATGTGCTGTGTCCTGCGTTTTGTCTGTTTAAAACCCTTTTATTTACAATAAACCGGCGCAAGCAAGCGTCTCATCATTTCAATTCATCTGTTTTGTCTCGGTGTATTCCCTTCCTGTTCTGACGTCACCCACTCCGACCGTCTTTGTGACAATAGTGCATTTAATTTAAAGTCCACTTTATAGATCTGTTTTAATACAGTAGTGACTAGATGTATGTGTTAAAACAGTTGTATCAGGATATTCTGCTGGCTGCAAATACTTTTGGCCAATTTCTACTCTCATCATGGTGTCATTTATTACAACTACTGCAGTGGAGCATTGTAGACATTTAAATAATACACAAAGTAAGCTACTTTTTTTTTTTTTTTTTTTTTTTTTTAAATCTTTCATAAACATTAAAGTATGTCAGTGATAAAGATCCCTGTACAAAGCTAAAAAAATGAGCATGCACTCACTGTATGGTGCCTGGAGACCCCAGGGGCAGGGGGAGTGTGAGGTGGTTTCAGGGGGGCACAAGCACATACAAAAATGTTCTCTCCCAAATGACCTGACAAAGTAATCAGTTAATTGACATGAACTATAATGATGTACTTTATAATTAACAACTTTTTTTATTATTCAAATAAATAAATGCATGTTTGTTTGTTTTTTCGGTAGAAGTTATTGATACGTTTTCTTCCACAATTGCAAGACATTTTTTTGGGAAACGTTTTTGGGGTTTAGGCACCATTGGCGCCTTTAACACAAACATGCTGCCTCTCCTTTTAAAAGAATGTCAGTATTTATGAATGCACTATGACACTGCATATCATATATTTTAATAAACTGAAGTGTGAGAATGACAATAACAATTTGGTTGAATACAAATGCTTTTAAGTGCAGAGGTTCTGTAGTAACCCCAGTTGTGATGGTGACCAAACGTGTGGGAGAACTGTTGTGTAAAATGTTGCTTAAAATACACTTAAGGTTTGTATGTTGCACACGTGCCATTAACAAAATGCCCTGAAAGAATAATTTTAATAAAATAATGAAACAAAAGAAGTGAAAATGTTAACATATCAAACTGAAAAAAAAGTTATTTGTTACCTCCAGCAAACCAACATTCATTGGTTTCAGGACAACCCTGCTTGGTTTGAGGGACCACTACCTGGCCGTTTGGATGAGGCAGAAGACCCCCCAAAGTGACTGTAATTAAGATAAGTCCCTGGCGGAGATGGGGAGGTGGAGGGATGTGAATGAATCAATGCGTGAGAGAGGGTGAGTTACATGGGTATTTATATATTTCAATAGGTTACAATTAGATGAAGTGATGCGTGTGGACTGTTCCCCCTCCCGAACTTCAGTTTTATTAAACTTAATTTATCTTTCGCCAGGAAAATTACAGGGTGTCTAAATAAAGTTCCGAGTCAACACAACTATTTTTTTTTCATCTGTTGCATCTTCTTTAGCAGTCGCAACTGTCCCAAATATAATAGGTTTGGTTACATTGTTTACTGTCTGGAGTTTAAAGACGATTTAATTGCGCAGCAGATTCCCTAGTTAGATGAAGAGCTGATAACATCTCTTCAACTAAAGAAGCAGGCATGGTAATTTGCCTTCCATTTTAAATAGAGGGACTTGATAGGTTCAGCAGTTACAAAACTGAAAGAACATCAAAAAAAATCTGAATTCCACAAAGCAGCAGTAAGAGTTGGCAATGATTTTGTATCTGTGATGCAACATCAGGAGTTTAATTCAGCTTACAGAGAAAGAGTGGGGAAAAATAGCAGGCAGAACCTATTTTTACATTTGAGTAACTCCAAGTATTGCTATTATAGTTGCACTCTTAGCATGTTATTTAAACTTACTAGCAAATGTGTTCAAAACTGCACTGAAAGGAACATTTCCTTAAAGTATGTTATAAATTTGTTGAGGTGATGTGGGTGCCCATGAAACCTTTTGTGTATCTTGAAGAATTTACTAAAGTATTGACTGGCTAGATCCACCCCTGTTAATCACTAATTGACTGATTGTGTTCACTGTTAATATAAAGCCAAAATCCTATGGGTTGTATTCGACTTTGTTGTCTGTGTTTTGTTCAGCCGCTAGAATTACAGGCTGGCAGAACTTTCTCTCTTAGTGCTGATGGTGGAAGTTACTAAATGTCTAAGCTAACCATGAATTCTGTGAATATTTTACATTCTCTAGGAAATGTCTGAGGTCTTCAAATTATTTATAGTTACCATAAAAAACACGACACATAAAAGGGGATCTTTGACTTGTGTGCAATGTCCAGTTGCAGACTTGATTGAAGACTGTAGACTGCAGATGGTACTGGTTGCAGCCTCGTTTAAAATTGTACATACTGGTTTCACGGTACAGATAAAAATGTAGCTTTAGAAGGAAGAGAACTAGGATCCAATTTAATAAATCTAGAAGCCAGTGAAAAGTCTAGGGAGATGGTACGACGGACACAGTTTGTGTGGGAGAAGTTAAACAACAAGCAGTGGAAGGGTTGAAGAGCATAAACAGCAGCACTTTACAGGGCAAACAAACTCTGGTGCTTTCAGTTTGGTCTGCTGCCCAGACTGCTGTGGCCACTAACTGTATACGAGGTTTCCTTGACAACAGTTGAGAAGCTGGAAGCTTTAATCAGTTTACACATCAGGAAATGGTTGGGAGTTCTACGCTGCCTCAGTTGAGTGGGACTTTATGGTAAAGGAGTACTGCAGCTACCAATCTCTGCTCTAACCGAGGAGTTTAAGTGTGCCAAAGTCTGACTGGAAATGAAATGAGTAGATTCACGTGATAAATGCGTAAGAGGGGCAGCACCTGTGTTGAAAACTGGAAGAAAATGGGCGGCCAAGAAAACTGTGGAAGATGCTATGGCTGCACTTCAAATCGGAGATATTATGGGGCAAGTTCAGGATGGAAAAGGTGGTCTTGGTCTCAGTTCAGCTCCTCCTACATGGCACAAGGCAACCTTGGCTCAACGGAGGAAGCTGGTAGTCAATGAGGAGCAAAAGCAGGAGGAGAGGATCAGGTGTTTAAAAGGTCATTTCCCAGGCAAAGCAGGGAGCATGGATGAAATGAGAGAGTGTGGAACAACGCAAGATCAGCTGGCAAGACCTATGGACAATGGAACAGAGCAGGATCATATGTTCTCCCATCACCACAGAACCTAAACCTCTGGGTGGGTGAGGATCCCTCATGTCCTTTGTGTTCAACACCTGCAATATCAAGGCACATTTTGACAGGATGTCAGGTGGATCTTAGCCAAGGACGGTTTACTTGGTGCCATGACCAGGTGCTGTGATGTTTGGCCTTAGCACTGGAAGACAAGCGTAACTTGAACAAGTTGAATAAGTTGCCACCAGTTCCATCAAAGCATTACACCCAAGACAATATTCCTCCGTCCAGGACAGAAACCACCAAGAAAAGGTCTTAAAACCAAGTCTCGCCCAGGACAATTGGAAGCTGCTAGAGACTGGAAAATGCTGGCAGATATTGGTCAACAGCTTATTTTTCCACTTGAAATTGCCACCACTACCCTTCGACTAGACATTGTCCTGTGGTCTGCATCAGCACGCCTTGTTCAACTGGTAGAGTTAACAGTGCCTTGGGAGGATGCTGTGAATGAGGCAGGAGTATGAGGTAGAAACTTTGGTATGCTCAACTAGCTGCTGAAGTGGAACAGCGAGGAAGGAGAGTCTGAGTTTACCCAGTGGAGGTGGGTTGTCGAGGATTTGTGGCACACTGTACAACCTGGTTTCTCAGACACGTCAGGTTCAGTGGCCAAGAGTTGCGTCGCGCAGTGAAGAACTTATCTGAAGCAGCAGAAAGAAGCAGCAACTGGCTGTTGTTGAGACGGAAAGATTCTGGTTGGGGATCTCAAGCACAATAGAAAGAAAGCAACGCTGATGCACGGGTAAGTAAGCTGGGCTGAACTGAGTGGGAGATGGAGGGGGGTGATGCTGGGACTGCAGAATCACTGTTGAGCCCTCTTGAGGTGTCGTGGGCTAGTCAATGAAACACTGAGGATGGAAGGTGCCCACTTGAAGACCCCAGAGATGAACCCTACTTAGCTCAATCCAGAAGGCTGTCATGCTGATGCGCTGGGGAGACCGCACTGGGTTGATCCCCGGAGCCAGCATCGCAGCCGTTGTGTGTGCAGATGCACTGGGAAGGCAAAATAAGCTGATCCCTGGAGCCTGCATTACACTTCAGCAATCAACACCAGACAGAAGGACATCTACATCATCAGATGGAAAGCAACCCAAATGGATGGAGATGCAGATGGATCAATTTATTTACTACAAAGCTACGTCTTAGTTGGTACTTATCTTGGCGAGAGCCGAGCTCAAATAAGCACAAAGTTTAACATCTACTCTCATGTAACGGACATCAAATCTAAAAATAATAAATGGGAGGCATCAACTGAACTTTCAACATATGGAACAAAATGAGCAAAAATAAAAGGTTGGTAGGGAGGTTTAACTGCAGCGTACAAAAATAATATTTAAAAGGTTGTTTTTTGTTGCATGTACACAACAGGTTTCTATTTCAGACAAAATGCCTTTCTTAAAAAGAAAAGTGCAGTAAACATCTTGAAAAATAAGTTTACTGCACTATATTTATTTTTCCAGTTAATAAATACATGAAAAGCCGCAGGGTCAGTTCCAGTGATGTTCAATTAAATATACAAAATTGGATCTCATATTTGCATGCATTATTTCAGACTGCAGACTCCTTAACTGACAACCCCACCCCCACCTTCCAAAACATGCACCTGTGGGGCGTCATGGTTTCAAATAGCTCCGTTCAAGTAATCCAATAGTGAAGGTCAGGATTTTTCTAACATAAAACTTAAATGTTCATTACATATTAATTATATGTAATAAATTAAAAAAAAAAAAAAAAAAAAAAAAAAAAAAAAAAAAGCAAGTCCACAGTGTAGCAGACGATAAAGTTTGTGAATGACACTTCTTTCCATAATTTACAATATTGTCACGTTATTAAAAAAAAAAAAAAAAAAAAAAAAAATGTTAATAAATTACCACACAAAAAAAATAAAAAAATAAACATCAATAGGGAGAATTCTGTTATGCGATAAATATCCAGCTCGGTGCCGGTTTAGTGTGAGAAAGTGCACCCCATGAGATAGTGCAGACCCTGTACAGTCATGTGACCAAACGCGTCATTGAACCACATAGTGCATCTGAACAACTTATGGACTAACCGTCTCTATTTCCAGTTTTGCTTTTTTCTTGACTTTTGATCAAAATGTGTATCTTACTGTATCTGTGTATGTCAATTGTGTATCTTACAGGAAATTGGCGATAAAGTTCCTTATAAAATGTTACACTTAACTTGAAATCTCCATCTGTTTTAAATAATTACGGTTCAATTAAATACGTGAGAACTGAGTTGGAACAAAAACCAGCAGGGCAGTGCCCCCCCCCCCCAAGATCAGGATTGAGAACCACTCTCAAGATAGGGTGCACGTTCTCATGTTACACACTTATTGTGAGCGATATGATCTTTATGCTTGTCAATGCAGCACATCATTGATAACTTTGTACACACCCGTCACATAACATCCGGCCTTACTGCCTTTTTGTGAAAATAAACAGAACTAATATTTTGTAATACTGAAACCATGCGGAATCTTCCATTCAAGGCGTGTATGCAGTATTAATGTAGGGCACCACCTTTCTTTCCAAATCTCGTATTGCAATATTAAAAAACAAACAAACAAACAAAAAACATCCTTACCTATTCCAGGGGCCACGTATATGAAATATAGACATGATGTAGACAAGGAAAAGAAGAAAATGAAGGCCAGGAAGGAGCGGTTTGAGACCCACAGCAACCTTTTCAGATTAAGCATCCTGGCTTCAAAGGCTGGGTTATACAAAAATAAATAAAATACAATCCCATAAGAAAAAAAATACACTATAAATGTATCAGAACAAGGTCCGTAACTGTGTTAATATATTTATTAAAAAAAAAAATCTGCCGATACAGTCGTCATTCTTAATGCTGGCGGATGCAGTGAAAATGCAATGTAGCCAAAAAAACAAAAACAAAAAATAGGAATTGCTTTACTGAGCAAGGAATGTCCAGAGTAAAAAAAAAAAGTCCGTCAACAATATTCAATACCAAAAGCACACCATCGACAAGGAATGGTATCGGTAATTACCGGTGAGTCTAAACAAAAAAAAAAAAGCTATTTTAAAAAAGCGTACGATACACTATATCCCTCCGAATGCACTTTATTCTTTTCGCCGACAATAAAGACTGGTTTGGATAGTAATCCCTGGGAAATGGTTCTGCACTCTCCTCCCTCCCACTCACTGATCAGCTGCTGGTGTTGAAAACTAGCTGGTCTGAATCTTAACAGTTAAATCTCATGTATAATATAAGAACACCAGATGAATGGTAATTCTGGAAACTGTATATACGTATTTTTAAAGAGAAATGTGCATTAAGTCAGGTGTCGCTGCAATTCATAACTGCTGCTGCTATGTTGCGGACTTTGTTTCCGGTGGGTGTAGCCAGCCCAGTTTCTCCCCCCACCCCTGCCCTCCTGCTTTCACTATGGCAACGGCTCAGACTGCAGTAAAGGATTGTGGGACCAAGGGGGGTAGGTCGGCGGATGAGTCACACTGTTTGAGTCAAGGAGTGCCTCGTTAATGCGTCAGATTGTAGAAGCCCATGTTTGTTTTAGTGGTGTGGCTAGGCTTGGAAATGTGGGTGGGGGCCCCAATTTAGGGTGGACGGGCAATGACCAAAAGTCTGACGTCACAGGAAATAGTTTACATTGCAAAAATGATTTAAACCCACTAAAACTCTGAATACATCAAATATTTCCCCTGTATATCCATTTAAAATGTTTAAAGTAGACAAAAATAAATAAATTTACATATGTCCACTGTGAATGTGCTTTAAAAACCATGCTGGCAGCGTCACCAAAACAGTGAAAACACAGGAATATTACATTGTAAGCAATTATTAAATATAATGAAAGTTAGTAAATCTTCCCATTGCCTAGTTAGTATCCTCTCATCTTCACTCCATCTTACAGGGTAAAGTGTTGGGGCATGAGGCTGAATATTGCAATTATAGAGTCATACTCCAGAGAGTCACTGAGGTCTCTTTCAAATGACAGGCGAGACCACATGTTCAAGCGACTTGTCAGCATTGAGGCCCACACAGCTGTCTTAATCCTGTTCACGGTGAAGAGCCTTAAAAATTGCGTGCATATTTGGAAAGTCAAGTGGCAATCATCACAAACTTCAATTAGTGTTGGATCATTTTTGCCCACAGTCAATTTGCGCTTTCTTTGTTGAAAACAAAAAACTTCAGCTTCATCCATATTAACATAGTACAACAAAGTACATGCCAGTAGTAGACTTTCTCTACTGCCGAAAGTATCTGATGTTGGCAAGCATGCAGACGCGGTTTTCATGAGGCCATATCATATCATATGTGTCATTTTGAAAGTGGCTGTTCAATGAACAAAGTTGAGAATCTTGTAAAATATGATTCCAAATTGCTCTCAAATCTTTATTAGAGTGCTCCCTGGTTGACTTTCCCAAAGACGAAATAACAAACTAATCATCCAGTCGATATGGTAATTTTTTCTTCCGACATTTATATTCACATGTTGTCATTTCCACTGCTGAAGTAGATGTAAATAAATAATTTGCAGATTCGGAGGAAGAGGATGATATGTGAGCTGCATATTGTGGCTTCATTATCTGTCCGTTGTCTTTAAAATTTTTTTTTTTTTTTTTAATTGTTTTGCATTGCTGATAGAAGGGAAGAAGTGGCTGCATGTTGGTGAAATTTGTAGGAGGAATTTTCAAAGCAGGAATATGTCACAAAGTCACCCACCAGATGAACAGTCTCAGTCTCAGCAAAGATCCCCTTTTTTTCCGTCCCCGCTGATGCAGTGCATCATGGGAATCCAAAGAGTTCCGGTGGTGACTTTTCACCTATCTCTATAATCTAAAGTCTGCTTCAGTTCCTATTCAAAGCTTTCTTTTTTAAAAATGATTGCATTTTTAGCAAGATTCACCTAGATTTGCTTAGAGACACCCCTTATCACATACGTCTTATTATCTCTACGATCAATGTTTTCACTTGCATTTTATTTTGCAGCGAAGCAACCTGTAAAAGAGCCTAGATAAATAATTATTACTATGATTTTTTTACCAAGGCATATGCCTCGGGTGTCTTGGCTGACTACATCCTTGAACATTCATTAAATATTACTCCAAACTCACAATGTGTTTGTCCCTAAAATTGAATTCGACTACACCTTATGAAGTATATTAAGTACTACATGCACACATAAGATTCACATTTTTATTTTATGCATGCTGAAATAAAAAAAAACAACATCAATTTCACAGAAATATAATTCTTAAACAGTGGAAAGATGTGCACTCGCAGTACTAACGTACCATTCTATTTTCCTTTTCTTGTGTCAGATCAGGACATGCATAGCATCAAAAGAAAGTGCACGAATTACTATTTAATTCGTTAATAGTACATACTTTATTGAGATATTTTAATTTTAAACATGAGAAGTTTCGTTTCCACCTTTCCGTTGACAAAGGAGGGGGATGCATTGCACTCTGTCATTCAATGATGTGTTTGGTCACGTGGCTGTACAGGGTCGCACTATCTCATAGGGTGCAGTTTCTCATGCTACACCTGACCTATACCTGCCTGTAGCAGAAAATAATGCTTTGTTTGTTTTGTTTACATTTTGTGTCAATAATTGTCACTTCCTACTTCCTACCGTAACGTTTAGGTTTTACACTCCATTGAACTGCAAGGAACGGCTGGACCAAGACGTTGGGTATGCTGAGGCCCTCCAGGCCATAAAGGAAGTTTGTACTGAACACTTCCACTCTAAAAACTATCCAGCCGTTAGTTTGTCAATTAGTTTGTCAATTCATGAATTTGTCAATTTGTTTGTCAATTCGTGAATTGGTCAATTTGACCAGCAATTTGGCCATAAATTTGTCAATTCATACAGTAATTCATAATTTATTTGTTAATTCATTTAATAGTTCATTAATTAATTTGTCAATTCATACAGTAATTCATTATGTATTTGTTAATTCATCTAATAGTTCATTAATAAATTTGTCAATTCATTAATACGAAATGTTTTACAGTGTTTTTCAGGAAAATTTATACTGTCTTGCATTGTGTAGCATTTTTTTTAAATGTACAGTTTTATTTTTCTTAAATAAACAAAGAAAAACAGACTACCTCTAATTTTCGTGTCAAGTGTTCAGAATGCTGCTGCCAGGATCCTTACCAGATGTAAAAAAAACATGATCACATCATCCCCCATCTTGCCCAGCTGCACTGGCTACCTGTAAAGTTCAGGATTATTTTCAAAACTCTCCTGCTCACCTATAATGCCCTTCATCACACAGATCCCGAGTACCTCCTCAACCTGCTGACTGGCTGTGTCCCAGCATGCAAGCTGAGGTTCTTCGACTCTGGCCTGCATGTTATCCCCAAGCAAAAGTACACCATACTTGGACAATGCTCATTTAGCTTCATGGCTCAGACTCTTTGGAATTCTCCCCCAGCTTTGGTGCGTGATGCTCCCACCATTGCTCCCTTTAAATCAACTCTCAAGACCCACCTGTTCTCTCTTGCTTTCCATGCTCCTTAAGCCTGATATCTGCTATTAGATGCTGCTACTATTTCACATATTATGTTACTATCATGTATTATGTACTTTCAACTGTATTTAATGTACTATTTCATGTATGCACTTTCCGCTGTATTTAGTGTATTATGCTTTTTTTTTTTTTTTTTTTACTGTATATCATGTATTATGCATTTCTTTGTATTTGAAGTATTATTGACTTTCTTGTATTTACTGCCTCTTGTAAAGCACTTTGTGATGGTGTTCCACTATGATAGGCACTATGTAAAATAAAGATTGATTGATTGATTGATTGATACACACACACTAGGATTTCGGTCTGTCAGTGTTTTCTTCCGACTTGTCTCCTCTCCTTTACAAATTAGTTTCACAATTAACAGCTTCTCTGTTTTAATTCAGAAACCAAAACACATTAAACAGTGTTCATTGTCATTTTAAATGGGGAGTTACAGTTAAACACGATGAAAGCACTGACGCTGGCGAGCAAATGACTCTCCTGAGATGAACATTATGTTAATTTAAGGGAAGACTCGAAAGGTCACATGTGCGTGGTGAATCATTACACTTTTTCTAACTTGCATACGTTTTGAGTCGTGTTTTGTGTCATGTTTTAGGGCAGTTCTGACACAACGCGAGTGCCAAGATGCCAGCGCCCAGAGTGAAAGAAAAGTTTGTTTCCAAATGTTTTTTAAAGCTCATTCCGTTAAATGTAGGCGCCTAACCCATGGGGCAGACGAGTGCCTGTGCAGTTTGAACGGGGGCGGGAGGCGGGGTATTGAATATTGTTTGCATTTTTATAATTTGTCTACTCTGTTGTTGACAGTCATTGTCATAAAAGTACTGACTAATACAGCAACATGGAGTGAGCTACCCTGAGTCATGCTGCTCTCACGTTGTGTTGTATATAATTAAGCTATTTCAGTTTGCTGCTATTTTAATAGGCTGAAAAACAAAAGGCTTAGCATCAGTGGAGGTCTACCGCTTAAAGACATAACCATAAAAAAATTTCAGATAGTTATAATCCTTGCAGATCAGCGTAGTTTTCAAAGTCTTTCTAATCTTTGTTGGATTTATCATGAAGTCATTTTGTTTGGCGGCACACACAATTAGATTTTCCATTTTGTTCAGGGAACTGCAAGCACGCGTCTTCCCAGTCGTTTTTCATTGGTCAATGTTATTTTTAACGCACGTCAAATTGGATCAAATCAAACTTGTTTCGATTCCAAAATTGACGCATCACCGTCGTACGACTATTACGACTCAGCGTGCAAGGTGCAATAGTCAATGCACATGATAGTTTGTCTCTGTTTAGACGCACGTTAAATGCGGATGCGTTATCTCTTCCAGTGTGCAAAGGCCTTTACTCACCAGTGCTTTTTACTGCATATCATTCATTATATCTTTGTCAGAAGACATGCGTTTTTTTTGTTTTGTTTTGTTTCAAAGAATAGATGTAATGTTATAAAGCTATAAAATTGAAAGATTACAATATTACATTTTTTTTTCTGTATGCCATAGAAGGCTAAAGAAAGCAGACGAAAATTTTTTTCCAAGATTTATATGCAAAAAACAATTTGGTATATCTTTGCTAAAGTTCACAAAACAAAATTCAATTAGTCATGTTAAAATGCATTACCCTGATTTTTGACCTTTGACCTTTGCAATCTTTTTTTTTTGTGATCAAATGTTTATTGGGCAGAATACAAAGACATGTCAGTGTAGATACGTTACAATAATTCCATACAATACAATAATTCCCCAAGTTTTACATTTTCACCCCCACCCCCACCCCACCCAAACCACTGTCCACAAAAACGACCCCCCAGAGAGGACCTCCCTAACTAATATCAGTCAGATAAAGCTGAAAAAGGATTAATAAAAGATCTAATGGACTCTGCAGCCAATCTCCAGGCCTGCATAGTCCCATCCCCAGCGCCATGGACCTGACCAGTAGAAAGTTCTATATAAATTATATTAAGAAAGGCAAGGGTCCATTGACGGTAGGGGAGGAAATTCAAAGGTTGCCAACGAATCATTTTTTAGCTGCTATGAGACCAGCCAACCAGATCCGTTTCTGCTGCAATGATAGATCAAGGGATGAGTCATCAAAACTGACCCAATCTTAATTCATTGTTAGCAGTTTACTTTACACATCTTAAATAATAAATAATGAAAAAACAAAATAAATCTATCTGTTATTTAAAACCCTTAACTGTCTCAGTTAGTGGTGAGCAGTAATACAGAGGAGTCATCTATATCTACAAAAACAACAAACACCAGAAACATCATAACATTAAACAATTGCAAAGACAACAGAAAATAGGGCCCTGTTTACAAAATTATAGTCATGATTTATTTTTATGAAATATTTTCATATTTTTTACTTTAACAGCCTGGAACAGTTTCATGCATACAAAACATCCTTTAATTTAAATCTTTGTGAAATATGGCCTGCAGGCTCTTCATTTAGCAGCAGGCCTCCTGTATGGCAACCAGCCACAGCAAAATGTCAAAAAAAAGATGTAAGCATAATACTGGATACCAGGCTTCTTAGTTTGTATAGTGCTGAAAATTTTCCACATTTTTGGCAAGTACAGTATGAATGCAGCATATCCTAAGAATAGTCAGATTCTCTTGTTCTCTTATTTTTAGTTTGGTATTAGAACTTAACAGCACATACTGCAGTGGGAAATCTGATTCATTTGACACAATGATGTATTGTGCGGTGCATTAAGCTTCAAAATGCAAACTGGCACAGTTGGTTGAAATTCTATATATTGAATTATTTGCATGTGCTTGAAATAACGTATGGTCCAGTAAAAAAAAAAAAAAAAAAAAAAGAGAGAGAGAGAGAGAGACCTTGAACAACTGATTGGGGTATTTCTGCAGAATGTATTTATTTAAAATATATATTTGTATATTTGTCAAAGAAATATGAAAAACGTTAAATCTTTAATTTATGTATAGAGATTATAATAATTATAAATGTAAAACACTGATTTTAGGCAGGTGTCTACAGAACAAAAAATCTTAATATCATAGAGGATAAAAAAAAGTATTTAAATAGCATTTGTTGCTATTTGTTCTTCAGGAGTTTCAATATGTACCTTTTACTTCTGTAACAACAGTACATTAGTTTTTCTGTTTACAAAAACATTTTGCAAACTTTAAGGATTTGTGAATATTATCATTATTTGTTTATTTAGCAGACACCTTTGTCCAAGGTGACTTACATAGACTAGGGTGTGTGAACCATGCATCACCAGCAGAGTCACTTACAACAACGTCTCACCTGAAAGACGGAGCACAAAGAGGTTGACTTGCTCAGGGTCACACAATGAGTCAGAGTCAGGATTTGAACCGGGGAGGTTACAAGGCCCTTTCTTTAACCATCTGACCAAACAGTCTCCTATATGGCCATTTGCCTTTTGCACATAAAAAAACCCAAAATATAACAGCCAGAACACTGTCCATCAGATAGCACACTTACTATTAGAACACTGGATTAGAATATACCATTACATAAAACTCAAAATGTTATCTTTTGGTATGTGTGCTGGTAAATAAAACACTAAAACAAAAATAAAAACAAAAATAAAACAATTACATGACTACAAGGCTGACATCAAAAGTTTTCTTTAGAAACAACACCTTGATACTCTTGTTTTATTTTGCTGTTTTGCTGCAAAGAAGTCGAAAGACATCTGAGATGCATTCATCAAAATCTGGAATAAAATATAAAATGCAAAGAGTGGGCAGGAGGCTAAGCAAGTACAGTCAAATCCTAGAGTTTCTGCTGCCACATATCAAACCTAGGGCGTATGTATTCATACATTATTTAAGCTCTTGACTGAAATGTGTTTTTGTATTTAATACCTAAGTAAATGAAGAAATGAATAAAGCCAAAATATCACCCACCGTCATGTGTGTCCCCAAATATGTTACACGACATTACTGACGTCGTAATCCGTATGATTTAGTTAGTAAACCCTGCATTTTGCATTTCTTAAAAAATCATGACCTGTTCAAAATCCAGCTTGTGCTTTTAAAATAATAAATACATAATTATTGGTTATTTTATTAAAATTGCCCCAGCAATGTGTTATGCATGACTATAACCACATCATCATCATCATCATAATGATGATCATAATAATCATAATTATTACTTATAATTTATTTAAATTTCAAAGTACCCTCGTTTAACATATAAGGATACACTGTCAGATTTCGGTAATTCAAACCAACTTCTGGGACATTCGCAAGACAACCCCTGGCCTAATACAAAAATATCAGACGTGTTTGTGTGTATACAATTTTACATTGTTACTATTTTCACTATATATTTTCAGTACAGAAAGCAACCTCTCCATCCACTTGACTGATTCTGAGAAAGAGGATGAAGAGAATAATGTCAGTGATAGAAAGACAGACAGTGTGAGTCCAGTTAGCAGAAATCTGGAAAGTGTAGAAAGCAGCAACAGTCAAGAAAGGAAGACCAACGCATCCTCTCAGCAGTCTAAAAGAAAGAAGGAGGCAGATGAGTCGGTTGAGGCTGACAAGGCAATCTTAACTTACTTGCAGGGAGAAAGGAAAGACGAAAAAGAGAATGAAGATGATATCTTCTTCAAGAATATGGTGGCAATATGCAAACTTTTACCATGAACAAAATCTACAATGAAGTTTAAAATACATCAGATTATGCATGAGGCTGAGATGGAGACCCTTCAAAAAACACCTTGTTCTACTCAAATGGCTCCAATGCAAGCAACGTATGCGACTTCAATGTAAAGCAGTACGACCCCCTTGCTAATGCAATGGGATACCATGAGTACTCCTGCTGAGCCCACACCTCTGTAAGTTTAAATTATATTTATGGGTGTTGTGATTTTGAGAATATGGAAGAGGAGCAAAAATAAAGATCAAGCATTGAATATAAATTGTGTATTGTTTTATTTACCTACTTATAAGCATATAAAATACATGTTTTAATGTAATGCACAACAGTACCTTAAATACACAGCAAGTCTTTCACCAGGACTTATGTGTTCGCTAAAATTCACGGATGTCTTCTTGATATCATTTTCCACCAACTTAAGAATGTCAGCAAACTGTGCCTGGTGCATTCGGAAGTATGCTGCAAATTTATCTACGTGAGAATCAACTTCACATATTAACGTGGTATTCTCCCGATGTGGTCATCTTCTACAATGTGTCATGCATCCACCTGCAGCGTTTTCTAATCTTCTGACATCTATTCATTCTTCTAGCCAGCAGCAAAAGTAGTAGGTCTTCTACACGTTCAGACATCAACACCAACATGTGATAATAAATGTACATATACTGCAAGGTTTCCCGCTCCAATGTAATATGAAACACTGCATGGTTTATCGCTTTCCGCTACAGCGCCCAGTGTAATCAGACCTTTAGGATAATTATAATCAAGTTTTGGATTTAGCAATGAGTGCACAGGAAAAGGCTAAATAGCACAAGGCAACTTGCAGGTAGAAATACTTTGAATAATTTCTTAATAGTTTATAATATTAAAATCGGTTTATCCCATTCATAATGATTGCCTTTCCCATTGCTATATCTGACTAATGGGATTCCAATCAACATGATTTTAGTTTGAGGATGTCATCAAAATGCTGCCATTTTACAATTGTGGATGCTTTTACAATTGTGTATGTTGTTTCTGAATGCATACTACTGTAATTAAATTATGTGTTTAAAAAAGTAATTTAATAAGCATTAAGCACTCAAATTTGGAATTTCAGAAACAAAATAATGAAAACACAGTATTTGGTATTTTCACAATTTTTTTCTTAAACTTGATGATGTCTTCAAACTGACCTAATTTCTAACAGTGCCCAAGAGTTCCAGCCCATCAGGCCTCTTGATTCCTATCCCTGAAGGTCTAAACTTTAATAAAACACTGGCCTGCAAATTGTAGCAAAGAGTGTCAACTCCTTCACTATTTAGGCTGTCTGGACTCCTGACTACAAGGAATAGCTTTCTTCACATAGTGCTTGTGTGACAAGGATGACGTGTGTGGTGACGTCGGACCCAGAAGAAACATAGCACTGTGAGGTGATATGGTGAAATGTGCTTGCTTGCGCGTTTTAATAATACACAGAAAATGAAACAGCTGAATAAAACAGTGCACAGCACTTTGAGCCAAAATAAATCAATAAAGCAGACTAAATAAAAGAACAGCACACTTAGCAATTGTTATTTCTTTTCTAATTCTCTCTTCTCCACTGTCGAACACAACACCCCGTGTGCGTGAAAACTGACTTTTTATGCAGCTGCACCGAGACTTGATTGCTAATCAATCAATCACTCGATACATCTCATGTGAACTAATACCCCGTTTAATCTGCTAGTGGAGTGATTGTGCAATCCCCGTGCTTAAATACAACTATATATTTTAAATCACTCATGCTACACAGACCCATTTATATCCCGTACACCACTATATCCACATATCTCCCCCCTTGTGTGCAGCACACATGGCCTCAAAGGCCACATTCCCCTTAAAAGCCCAAAAGTCTTGTTCAAAGTCTCAGGCCAAGAAGAGAGGCAACAAGGGGTCCATGGGCGGCAATGTTGCCAGTAGCCAATGTTGCAGATGTGCTGACAGCACCAAGGTTGACTCCTTCAGCCGGGGCAATTCCAGCAGCAGAAATGCTGCCAGTGGTATCTTTGGCAGCAGACGTGGCATTCCCAGGCAGTGCAGAACAAGCAACCTCAGGTGGTGGAACAGGCAACCACAGGCGGTGCGGGACAGGGCAGGAGCAACCAATCCCCCACCTCCCCCCCAAAAAAAATCCCAAAATATTTCAGTGTTTTTTTTCTAAACCTCTGAAGTTCTTGTCCTGTGTCAAAAGGTGACCAAAGGTCTTAAATCTATTCAGGACTAAATTAACAGTCAGTTTGCCTCCTTCGCACTGCTCTGCCAAAAATGTAACTTGCCAAAAAACAATTTTTTCCGCTACCTGCAAGTTCGTAACTTTGTTCAAGCTAGACTGTATCCAGATAACTTTTAAACAATCAAGAAAATCACACACTCATTCGGTTTGAAGTTTTAATGAACCAGAGTAGTATTAGTAGTATTTATTAAGTGCTTAAAATGGATTGAGTAGTTACAGACTACGTTGAATCCCAGCTGACAAGCAATCTGGGAGGTCTAGTGCCTTCACAGGTATAATAGCATTAACACTTCAATACTTTTATGGTTATAACATGTTTTGCCCACAGGCCATGCATGCAAAGAGCTAAAAATGCCCACCTCTAAATCCTAACACATCCAATGTATCACTCTCCACAGATAAAACATAAATCCTATACCTTATAGTAATGCATCAATATAAAAGATATATACATTCAGAATAGTTCTTACTTTCCAAAATACATATGGAAGAGTAGAATATAGTGTAAGGGCAGGAACTGTTTTCAAAGGCAAAGACTTCTAAATACAACAAAGCAACAATCAGCTTGATCAGAAATGTTCAGAGCATGGATCATATAATCCACCTCCCCTACATGTCCAAAATATGTGAGGTGAACTTTTGAATTGATGCTATTGTCTTCTGGTACCAGGGAGTTCCTGAATATAGCATACAAGTGAATACAATTATAGATATACAAAAATACATAGAGAGATGTGTTTTAATATATAACACCTACTCTGTTTAATTATTCAAACCTGTGTTTAAAATATACTTCCCTTCTAATATCAAAAACATCCTCTGCAGTAAGATGGTTTTATTTCATGTATAGATGTGGTTTAAAAATTAACAAAGTCATATTGAATAAAAGCTGGTAGAGGTTCATAGCAAACTTCTAAGTCTGCAGATATAGTTCCAATTATTTTCACTTAAATCCAGGCTGTCAAGAACACAGTCAAAATATAACAGTCCCATACTAGCTATGCAATGCTTTTGACCTCCTCTGCTTTAACAAAAAATCCTGTTCAGGCAAGTTTCAGACCATCTGATTTCCTGCCAAGGTCATTCATTGTTAACTGTAAACATTTTCATAGACTTATGGCATTCTTACTACATCTAAATATGGTCCTATGATATTGCTCTCCCTCACTTGTTTTACCAGGTCTTCATTAACTTAAATGATCTAATGAAGCCATAAACAGTTCACTGTATACTCCCTTTTATGTGCCAGAAGGTATTTCTTAAAAAGATCAATCTTCGTAGATACCTTAAACTGCTGACCAATAAGTCTAGCTGAACATTTAAGTTAATTAAATGAGATTCTCATTTCTGCCTTTCTCCTCAAGGTTATAAGCCTTGACACCAGTAGTTCAGACACAAACAAGCTTAGCTCATTTCACGGGTGTTTTTTTTTGGTCAGCATGACATCAACCCAGCTCCCTTTTTACTCAGACTTACAAAGATCCAATAATATTTTTTTACTGTTATAACAGAATCAATAAGAATATAGAATGCCCTAACATAATTATAGGTTAATACAGAGCATATTCTAGCTTTCTGCATGAACAGTGTGTTTTAACAATTTTTTTTGTATTTCTGCTGGCTTTGTATTCTTTAAAACACAGTACAGTTATTACAACATTTTAACACACATGCAATTTCACAAATGTTCAATTTGTAGCCCCAAGATCAGCCTGCTTTCAATAACGGTCACAGTCTTAGGTTACTTTCTGCTCACAGTGAGTCTGTCAAAGCCCCCACAGGTGTGGGTGACAGTCGTTAAAAGCCTGATACCTGCATAAACTTAAATCTAGTTTTTCATGGCTCACATCTCTACATTCTCATTCCCATCATCAGTGGGCAAACTTCAAATAAATTAAGCTGTTTCTATCAAAGAGGCATCCATGTCTGCCACATACACCTTTCAGTCAAGAAAGGTGATTGCACCTTGTACAAGGGAAGACGGGTGTGACTGGTTATTTTTGACACTATTTCTAATGTTTCTGAATTATCCCATTGACCCATCCCCTTTAATAGCTCTTTTTGGAGTAGTTCCTGAGGATATCCCTTTAACTAGATTCCATTCTGATGTTTTCGCCTTTTCCACATTGTTGGCTAGATGCCTTGTCTTGCTCTTGGAAGCAGTCAGCCCCTCCCTCATACACCCGTGGATTGGGAATGTCATGCAGTTTCTCAAATTGGAAAAAAAAAAAAAGTGGGTCTAATAAAAAGTTCTACACTGCATGGCAACCCTTTCTGTCCTATATAGGCACCTATACCCTATATAGAACAGCTTGAACTTAATATCTTAAGATTCATTGGTTTGTGCCCAGATTCCGCCCCTTGCTATTGGCGGGTGCCAAGGTAGGATTTGATTTTCTTTTTTCTTCTTTTCTGTTACTCTCTAATTTTGTTCTTTTTCTTTTCCTTTTTTCTTTTTCTTTTTTTTTCTATCTACTTACCCTCAGCATTATGTTAATCTGGATTGTTGGGAGATTGTATGTTTATACTTTTATATCACTATGTTGGAGCACTGAGGGTGCAGGCTCTTAGACAGGATAATCTCTAGTCATTCTTTGTTACTTGTTGATTAATGTTGCCCTACTGCACTTTGATTACATGTTGCGTTTTCTGTACCTATAAAACAAACATATTATTAAAAAAAAAAAAAAACTAAAAAAAAACAGCAAAACAAAAGGGTTCAGGAAGAAAAACTCTGTGAAGGGGAAGCAGAGTCTTGGAGGTGGTACTCAGTTGAGTCTAATTCTCTTTAAACTAGTATTTTGTGGATTAGATACAAAAAAAAAGCATTCTGTATTCTATGATGATTTTGTGATGTGGACTACAAGGGCTATGCAGGGACGAGCAATCATCATCATCTGCCTGGATGCATATCCCACCGGGGAAAATGCATGTAGTGGAGGAGGGAGTTTCTATGTCTGTCACATTCTTCCAGTTTTGATTAAAAGATTTCTATGAACGTCATCAAACAGAGTGCAATTTCTTTTGAGTCAGAACAGTAGAGAATGATGTGTAGTGGTATCTGATCTCTAAACTTATTGACAAATAATACAGTATATATAGTGTATCTACACTAGATGGTGATGTTGTACCACAAGCCATTCTGGTAAAAAAAAAAAAAAGTACTCTATATCAGTGAGGTTAATAGGTACAGAGGGACCTACAGAACCTACAAATTAAAAATTATGATTAACAAATATGTACATCAATGTAACATGAAGAGGGTATTTATTTTTTACAGCAAGTCACATTTCTGTATTTAAAATATAAATGTATAAAATGAAATACTATATATGTTTGGGCTGGCCTTGGATCTCTATATCAATAATGTTTTGCCCAATTACACAGTATAATTCTGTAAAATAAAGCCTCTCCTTGATGCATTGGTTGAAAACCTGTGTTTTTTTTATTTTTTTAAACACTGATTCAAAATTGCAATTTGTTTTTTAAAAAAGTGTATTTCAACAAGTCAAGTTAGAACAAAAAGTACCCATAATGCCTTCTCTTAAATAGTCTATTCTGTAAATGGGAAAAAAAATTAATTAACTAAACAAAACCTGGACATTTTTGTCAAACTGTTTTTATTAGGCTTATACAAAGAAAAGAGTATTACCAATAAGAATGACCACCAAGGTAGGGATTAACGAACCTGAAAAAATGAATGTAATGTGCAATGTGTCCAGTAGGTGGTGATGAAGTAATTTAGTACTACTAAATTGAAGTCACCACAAAGGTTTTGTGACCGAACCAGATTGTTATGATTGTGTGGCTGTGCCATTACTGAATAGGTCTGTGACAGGGCAGAAACGCTGCCCATGAAAATCATGTTTTTGTACAAATAAAGATTATATATTATGGCAGGGATGGGATAAAAATCGCATCCCTGCCAAATCCCATGTGCAGAATGTGTCCAGGGCTTAATTGAATAATTAAGCCCCGGACACATGCTTTAAAAGAAGAGCCAGCTCATTTGTTCTGAGGTTAGCAGCAGCAGGAGAGGAGGAGAGGGGGGGGGGGGGGGGGAGGGGGGGGGGGGGGGGGGGGGGGGGGGGGGGGGGAGGGATGGGGCGTGGTGAGGGACCTGTACGTGGCACCGTGATCAGTTGAACACCACCATTTTTTTAAAAATTGATATTTGGATTTGTTTGTTTATTTAAACCTTTTGTTTTTTTTTGTCAAATAATAAAAGAGCACAAAAAGCACTGAACTGCAGTATTCTGTTTTTGAGTCTGCTATTTCTGCCACTGGCCAGCCCTAACCGAAACGCTACTCTACCACAAGGCCGTTTTTTGCTGGGATGAATTTTAAAGTCTAAAGTGCATTTGTGTTCTTGCACATACCTTTGAAACACAACGTGCAAAATCAAAATGCTCGCTCAGCAGCACCAGCTCCAACCGCATGCATCACAACTTCAGAGCCGCCAGAAAGTATGTTGATCCGAAGGCAAATAATTGAAGGTAAACACACTAACCTGGATTCTATTCTCATTACTGCATCTAAATGTATTGATCACAGAGTCGTCAATTGCAGAGATTTAGCAGTCAAACTGAAATCTTGCGACCCTGTCTGCTTAAAAAATCTAGCTCGCATTTTCCATCTATCAAGACATCCTGTGTGCTACAGGACGCACACTCCAAGACCGTCTGTCCAGCCAAATGACAATCACTACTTTTTTCAGTCTCCATCCTCATCAACATCCCAGCCCTAGCCATCGCACTCCAGCACCACCCTGATAGGCAGTTTGGTTTCTCCATCGGCCTTTCTAATCTCCTCTCTGTCCCATTCATATGCAGAAATCTGCATTCTGCTTCCTCCAAGCCCAGAATCACTAAGTCTCTGATCCAAGCCAAGGTGGCCGGCCCCTTCCCAGCTCCACCTTCCCCATCTTCAGGATTAGCACCATCAGAATAGCAGCCTGCAAAATATTGAGAAAAAAGTGCCTAATCTTTGATCTTTCCACCCCAAGAGGCAGTTCCACTTCTAGTCTCAACACCCTAATTCCCCACAATAAATTCTCCCTTCATTACTTTACAGTTTCTGACGCTATTCAATCCATTAAAACAGCAGGCCAAGGTGCCTGGCTTACAAAAGTGCATATATCAGACACTTTTAAATCATGCCCGTTCATTCCTCTCTCCGCCATCTGTTCAGGATCTGCTGGGAGGGTAAATATTTCGCCACACAACTTCCATCTGGCTGCCGCAGCAGCCCTAAAATATTGGACACCTTGTCCGAAGCCCTCTGGTGGATCCTTCTCAACACATACAGAGTGCCTTTCCTTTTCCATCTCCTAGACGACTTTCTTCTGATCCCCGCCCCCCCCCCAGTCTCCCCCCCCTTCAGAGCCTCCCGCTCTCCCCGTTTTTAAGAAGCATCCGCAGGGCTCTCTGAAAATAAAACCATCGGCCCAGTAACCCGACTAGAATTCCTTGGAATCACCTGGACACCGTCAAATTCAAAGCCAGCCTCCCACTTGACAAATGGAGTGCATTTGTCCAGCTCATTTAAAAATTTCCAAGTATCAAAATCAATCTGTAAATGTTAAACCTGTTATCTCTCCTTGGCCACTTCAATTTTGCAATTCGCGTCATTTCCCAAGGCAGAACATCATATCTCGCCTCACACTGTAAGAAACCTCTGAAGCATAGAAAAGATATCAGAATGTGGTACGCTGCAGCCCTGGAATAGCCTCTCATTATTCTATAAGATTTTATCACAGCCCTTCGTGATCTGGAAGCATTAGACAGAAATGTCACCGAAGTTGTAGAATTCAGGTCCAAAAAAGATTAGTCACTGACCGGCTCTAGGGCCCCGAAATTAAAACTTAATCCAGGTGTCAAGTCCACAGTCTGTAGAAATCTTAAAATTGGATAGCAGTGCCGGCAGTAGATCTCTGGGGGAACTCAGGGTCCAGAAAATTATATTATTTTTCAGCGACAACAAGTCAACAGTGCACATCATCATTAAAGGCAGATCATCCTCCCCTCTCATCATACAACTACTTGGTCGTTTAGTTTGAATATCAGTTTTCCATAATTTCATTATGCAAGCTCACCAGCTTCCAGGCATCTACAATAATGCAATGTAATCCTTCGATTTATTAAATGCTTAACAAAGGACTGATTAGTTACAGACCACGTCAGATACTAACTCAGACAGTCTGGGGGATCCAGTGTTTTTACAAACTGACAGCATCAATATTATATAGCAAAAGGTTTACAAATAAGTACTTTAGCAGAAAACACCCACCGCTAATCCTAAAGCAGCCAATACGACAGCTCTCTATAAAATTATAAAATATAAAAATCCTATACCTAACAGCATATTCCAATAAATGAGAGACACAAAAGCAAAAGATATGCTTACCCCAAAAGTTAATTTAGTTCTAAGTTTCAAATCCTCAGTCAGACTCACAGAAGAGATCTTCAAGGTAAGGTGCAAGGCAAGTTTTCAGCTTGTTTTACCAGGCTTTCAACTGATGGCTAAACTGCAGATTCGTCCTTACGTTTATAGTTGTGATTTATCATATTTGTGCCTGCAAGATATGTTGACTGTCCAGTTTGTGGCAGTTTAGTTCTGCACCTTTGACAGCCACACCTCAATAAAGGGGTATGTCTGTCTGGCCCTCTCTTTGAATAGAGACTACCATCTGAAGTAACTGTTCTGGACCAGTAAGTATTAAATGTGCTCATTTCTTTCTGTTCACTGGAATATCTTTCAAACAAAATACAGGAGTGGGCCAGAACTCATATCATATTCATATCACGAGGACCCCAGGCCTCACACTCATTTCCATCTCCAGTGGGAATACCTCAAAGGCCCCTACATCTCTGCCGCATACAACTTCTGCTCAAAGGGTGCAAATATCTTGTGCAAGGGAGGAGAGGTTTTGGGGTCACTTGTAACAACCTGGACCATTTTATTACAGCTCAGTCTATATAATGCTCAGCCTATATAATGATTGTACATCAGTACTGTAACAACATGCAAACAACATCTTTAAAAAATGGAAGGTGCCATTAAAAACACTTGTGTCAAAATATCACTAGTTTTGCCTTGCAATATATTTAATTGGCAGGGATATGCTAGTGTTTAGTATTCTCTCATGGAAGGCTTATTAAAGCACTAGAAAACAAATACATGTTGGCTTAGCCTTTTGGTTGACATTAATTATTTCCATATAATTATGCACAATACATTACATCTGCATCACTGATGCCATATAAAGCCCATCAAGAAAAGTAAACAGATAGAAATAGATCTTAGCAATTCTCCAAACTCTGTTTTATTGTATTTTTTCTCCTTGTATACTCCCACACTGTTTGTTCATCACTGCGAATCTGCAAGGTCTTAGTCTGTTTTCACTTCTAAAAATTGAAGCAAGGGGAGACAGACATTCTGAAACTTCCTATCTCACAGAGCTGATATTTTCAAGAGCTCGCGACAGCAGCCATAATTATTTATAAAATTGATTGGATAAATTAAATGCTGTGATTGGCTGAACAAGATCACATGACCGTGTGGTAATAATTGTCTTACTGCACGGCTATGACATCATAGACCAAATTACTTACCTGATCTATTAATATTACTACGCCTTAATAGTAACAATTATCTAAACAGTGTTTCTGGAGGTAAAAATGTCAACATACAACTGAAACAGCATTTAAATCACACAATCTGTTTGTTTTTTTTTCATCTCTGCTACTAAGAATTACAGAAAAATTGGCAAATATACTGTGGTATTTATTTAGTCGGAGAACAGAACAAAGAAAACTGCAAGACAAGCAGTAGCAGTAACACTATTCAAAAGCCACCTGAGAAATCACCACACAAGTCTCACTCAGCATGTAATATACTGTATATGCAGCAGCGGCATCTACTTATAAAACTGACAAGCGAGTATGCAATATTTAAACTCGACACAACAGATACATCTCTACCCTCCGATTTCAGAAACATACTTAAAACAAAATTAAACTCTCTCCTGCTCTCTGCTGACACAACCGTTGGGCTTTTAAACAAGGTCGGGTTCAGAATATAATTCTCTTGTGCTCGCCGCGGACGGGAAAGACTGCAGCACTGCACAAACTGACACGGCAGTCGTTTAGTCCACATATCATCTAATGCTGGTTTATAATCTAGGGAAATTATGCCGGTTACCGGCATCAGTGTGAAAACAGCCTCATAAATTATTTGTCAGCTTCTCTTGAAGACTGCAAAGCCTAAATAGGATAATTTCTTCTTCAAAAAAAAAAACAAAAACACTCGGAAGCCCCTCCCTCGAGTGCCAATGCAGTGTAGTGTTTGGCTGTTCCTTGAATCCTCCTTCAGAAGTGGGAAATCAGTCTGCTTCAATTCACAAATGCCATTTCATCTCGAAAAATGTTCCTATAAATGGCAATGTTCAATGTAATGTTTATGGCAAATAAAAAAAAAGTACAGAATATATGTTATAATCAAACAGTCTTCAGAGACTATTTTTTCTCAGTGGAAGGATATATAATATATTTCTTATTTTTTTCCTTAAAAAAGCCAGTGTGTTTAATTATTTTCAAATTTATTTATTTATTTATTTGCCATTTTATAGGCGAAATAACCCAACCCAAGGTGTGCGGCAAGACAATTCACAACTCACCCAGGGCGTGTGGTAAGAATTGTCTTTTCGTTGAATTATGATCCTTTGTGTCACTCGTTGGTGTAAAAAAAAAAAAAATATTAAACTTTAATTGTTAGAGAATTATGAATATTCATGTAATGTACTAAAGCATTAGCACCCATTGCTTATTATACTATAATTCAGGGTAACAGATTAAGGACAAGCATGTAGTAAACTTGAAGCACTTTTTAATAAAACTAAAAACTAAATACACAATTTCTAGTAATTTAACAAATAATCTTTACAGAAAAATGCAGAAACTAATTTAAAGTATTCATTCAAGACAAAAGTATTGGGACCCCTGACTTAGTATTTGATGTGTCCTCCTTTTGCTTTTATTACAGCTTTGTTACTTGTTGGTGAAATCTGGGCCCATTCTGTCTTGAATAATTCCTCCAGGTCAGACAGATTAGCTACACAATGTTGGCTACAGCGTTTTTCAGACCAGTCCAAAGAATTTCTGTAGGATTGAGATCTGGTAATTGCTAAGGTCATTTCAGAACTTTTATATTTGTTTTCTTCAAGAATTCCACAGTTGACTTAGCCGTATGCTTTGGGTTGTTGCCATGTTGGAAGATAAACTGCCTACCAATCAAGCTACGAGCAGGTGGTATCATTGTACTTTGTAGAAAGTTTTGATACATGGCTGCATTCATTCAGGATCTTCAATCACGTGACTGTCCAGTCCCTGAACTGCTAAAACACCCCCATATCATGATTGAGCCACCTTCATGTTTAACTGTAGGCACAAGTTTTTCTTCATTAAAGGCTCTCCCTTTTTCTCCTCCAAACATAGTGTAGTTCATTTTTGAAGAAAATATATATTTCTCTGGTCTCATTTAACCAGAGAATTTTGTTGAAGAATACTTTGGATTGCTGTTCCTATTTCTTGGCAAATTTTGGACTGTTTGTTTATGAATTTTCTTTAAAAGCGGTTTGCAGCGAGCTCTACATGCATTCAACTCTTGTGTTCAGGTGCCTTTGTATAGTTCTTTCATGCACTATTAAACTGGATGCCTCTAAATATTTATTTAAGTCCATGGCCGTGATATTATCTGAATATTATTGCTTGTTGAGATTAATATACTGACTTCTGGTATATTGATACTAATATTGTTTTCTATTTTTGTACTGTATTGCTAAAATTGCTAAAAGAGATAACGGTGTTGCATGTTTATTGTCTATGTGATCTTGAACTCGTCTGGGAGAGATTTATTAAAGCGTGCTAATTAAAGTAAAATCATGACAGGTATTAATTATCTTTATTTGATCATTTAAAAAGCAATTCTCCCTATAGTACGGCCGTTGCCACTTGCATTTTTATACCACTATCGTTGTGCAACGGCTGTTTACACTGGAGTTGTTACCGCCGCCGTACCGGTATAACTTTACCAATACAAAACCAAGAGCAAGTTTTGTACCGGTACAGTTCTGATATGACTCTGAACAGATCATTGTGGACAGGTGGATCAGTACAACAATGGAATGGTTGAATCTGAGGCATACACACACTTACACCAAAGATATTCTATTACCAAGAGTCTCAACTCCGTATTTACTTCCATCCTGCTTGTTTAATTACTGTATTGTTTTTTTATATTTACAGATAAGTTACAGTAGTTAATTACTAAAAGAGATAACGGTGTTGTGAGCTCTCTATATCACACAACCCTTTGCACAGAGCGTGATGGAGGTCCCCATAGAGAATCAGTGGAGTGTGTAATACAGAATGCCTCTGATGTAAGTGTATCGATATAAACCAGCTTAAATGTGGACAGGTATATCGCAACAATATCTATCAATCTTGTACTGTTGTTGAAAAGTGAGTTAGGACAGAAAGTGTTATCGTATCAACATATTCTAAACCAAAACATTTTACCAGTATCATTCCGACACAAATGTGAACAGGGCTAGTATGGCAGTAAAAATGTCAGCATCCGGATGAGAAGAAAATCCACTTCCAAACAGCTTTTAAAACACTCAGTGCTGAAGTTAATTGACATTGATTGGTACTCATTTGTAAAGGTGAGGGAAGGGCAGCTTTACTTGTTTTGAAATCAACACATTAATAAGAAGGTGTGTTTTGATTTATTTAATGCCAGCCAACAAATATTTCTCAGTGGTAATTACTCCACACCCCTAATAGTAAACAAATAATACATAAATAGTATGAAAATGTAGATTATATATCCCTTCAAAATTATTTTAATTGAGAATCTCAGAAGATTGAAAACAGAATATATTCAAGGCAACAAGGCAGTGTCTTAACATAAGATAATAATACCCCTAGGGGCCTTACCAAGCATGAGTGCTTTTCATACTAAGGCGACCCAGAGTTACCGTTATATTTACATGCACCATTTTAAATATACAGTAGCTCTATGTGTAAGGAAAATATGCTTCAAAAATAAAGATCCCATTAACAAAACCTTAACAGTAACAGAGCATTTACTACATGGCTATGACACTGGTGCATTTGAAAAGGAACTGAGTATTTTGCCAAAACAGAAATAGACGCTCCTAAAATACAACAATTCTGAGGAATGGCACTGGGTTGAGGGTGCTTTGAACTAATAGACCATTCAATAAGATCTGTCCATGGAAAAACCCCTGTCTGGTTGTTAAGAAAGTAAACTGTGCCTGTGAGACTAGGATTTACAAGTTACGCTTTTTAAATGTATTTATATAATTATATAACTTTTGTTTATTGTGTTTTGAGAAGTGAGAACATACACACTGTTTGTTTTATGGAACAACAACCAATTAGAACCCTACAATTAACATAACAGAATGTTCTTGTTGCTCTGAGTTATGGTTAATTACAAATGGCTGTAATTAACCATTACTCAGAGCCTGGGGGTTAAGAGGTATGCTATAAAAATAATACCATAAAATGCCACTTAAAAATGACAAACTGTATCTAATCACAAGGAATATACACATTGCGTCTTAGCATGGGAATGGGATATCGTAGCATTTTATTGAAAAATATATCATTTGCATATTTTACAAGAATAAATACATATAAAATAGGCAAGATATTGTAGTAAACAAGCCCAATAAGTGCAAATGTTATCCCTTTATTACTAATGAGGAATAACTGATGGGATGTGGCAGCCATCATTTCAGATGAGTTGAAAAAATATCCCACCCAGTTATTTTGCATTGGTAATAGATAATTATCAGGCTGCCCCAGCACTTGTTGGACAGTTTGCTTATTAATATATTTGGCCTATTTTTTAAGTCTGTTTTCTATTGATGGATACCAAGATATTTAGTAAACATGGGTTTTGAGAGGGATTAATGGGCTATGCCCCATTCCTTGTCAGTCTGTATTCTCAGAAAATATAAATATTTTTAAATGTTTTTCTTTTTTCTGAAATGTAAAGACTACAGTATTTAGGTGAATAGAGGATATATCTCTAGGTCTGATAATTGGACCATACAAATGTGTGATTTCAATCAGTGCTTTTACTGTTTAGACAAATCTGTATGGCAAGCCAAATCGTCATTTAGAGATATCTCAAATTAATTTATAGATATCTCTAAATATTTGACAATATCTCTAAATATTTGAAGATATCTCTAAATAATTTCCAGACATCTCTAAATATCTGAAGATATCTTAAACTGTTTAAAGGTATCTTTAAATCATTTTAAGATATCTAAAATACATTTAGAGATATCTCAAAATGATTTACAGATGTCTTTAAACAGAGTTTTAAATTACATATCTAAAATGCATTTTTAGATATCTTTCAATTGTTTTAAGATATCTCTAAATGTTTTTGAGATATCTTTAAATACTTTTCAGATGTCTCTAAATAACTTCCTGTTCATTTAGAGATATCTCTAAATCATTTGAAGATAAATAAATAGGAAGCCATTTCAAGATATCTTGAAATGACTTCCTGTGAAAATGCTCTATGTTTTCAATGGACTTCCTGTCCATTTAACGATATCTTCAAATGAACAGGAAGTTATTTAGAGATAGCTCTAAATGAACAGGAAGTTATTTGAAGATATCTTCAAATGATTTAGAGCTATATTTAAATAATATGTGGATTTGGCTAGCATGGTACGCCAAACTGTCATTTAGAGATATCTTAAAATGAGGGTTTTAAAGATATCTGTAAATCATTTGAAGATATCCTCAAATAACTTCCTGTTTATTTAGATATATCTAGGATGGTCCACCACCCGAAGAACATCCAGCCAACGGCAGGCCAGTGGTCGAAAACGGCTTATTGATGAAGGAGGCTAAAGGAGGCTGACACGAATTGTGCAGAGCAACAGATGGGCTACACTTAGTCAGCTGATAGTTCAGTACAACATTGGTGTCGAAAGACCCATAAAAGAATGCACGACTCGTCGTACCTTGACACGAATGGGGTATGGCAGCCGACGACCTAACAGAGTTCCACTTCTTTCAGCAAAACACAAGAAACTGCGGTTGCAGTGGGCCAAGAAACGAAAACACTAGACACTGGACGATTGGAAAAACATTGCCTGGTCTGATGAATCCCAATTCCTGCTGTTTCACGCTGATGGGAGGACTAGGGTATGGAGAAAACCATATGAGTACATGCATCTGTCATGCTGCGTGTTAACATTGCAGGCTGGTGGTGGTGTGATGGTGTGGGGTGTGTTTTCATGGCACACATTGGGCCCCTTGATAAAAGTGAAGCAACGTTTGAATGCCACAGGATATCTGAACATCATTGCCAATCAGGTGCATCCCTTCATGGCAGTAGCGTTTCCATCTGCTAATGGATTTTTTCAGAAGAATAATGCCCCATGCCACAAGGCTAGGATTGTCCAGGAATGGTTCCATGAACACGACAGTGAATTCAGCTTACTGCAGTGGCCTGCCCAGTCGCCAGATCTCAATCCAATTGAGCATCTGTGGGACAAGATGGAACAAACTGTTCAGAGTAGAGATCCACTACCAGCCAACTTGACACAACTGTGGGAAGCATTGCAGTCAACATGGGCCACCATCCCTGTGGAATGCTTCACACTGTGTATATACACACACACACACACACACACACACACACACACACATATATATATATATATATATATATATATATATATATATATATATATATTATATATATATATATATATATACATTTTAAATTGCTGTTAGAAGAACTACTAAGCATTTTAAATGAGAGGACTGCTGGTTATATTATGAGCAAAAACAAATGTATGTTTCTATCTTCTAATAATATCTTCACCTGTAACAAATAATAAATGAAGTTTATGAAATGAAATAAGGCCTTTAAGGAGTAGTATTCAACATTATATAAAGCTGAACTACAGGAATATTGAGAAATCACAGAAGCCTTCTTGAGTAACTTAATCTGCCTAAACTTACATTACAACTCGCTTCAGACCTAGATAAACCATATTCCAGTAGAAGTTTTGAGTGCATTTAGAAATACAGGCAGTCCTCACACTTATGACACAATTGGATCCCGAAAGTCATGTTGTAAGTCAAAGCGTCGTAAGTCGAAGCACATTTTCCCATAGGAACAATGTTATAAATTGGGGTTACATTCCTGACTCTTCAGCCAGATAATATAGTTTTACAAAAATGGCCTGTTATATTGTACTCATGCAAATATTTATTTAACGCTTTACACTCAGCCCAGTGATTACGCAGACCGCTACCTGGCTTGTTTAAAAGTACAGACTCGGGGCTTCCCAATGATGTATTCAGTGTGTGTATGTGGTACTCCTAGCAGGAAATACGATCGCCTGAAGTTAAGTCCCTCATCATGTGACAGAGTTCACAGCTTAGGTTTCGTTTTGAGTCAATTGCTCTTGTCAGACATTGTTAATGGCAAATAAAAAAAACTAAAAAAAAACTGTTACATGCATTAAAAAAAAAAAAAAAAAAACCAACAACAAAAAATAGTTTCTCTAAGAAACACTTTAATCACCCTTATCCTTAAAACAGGAAAATCCGGCAGGGATATATCTGTGGCGGTGCTGACCAAACAGGCTCTTTTTTTTTCTCTCGTAGCGACTACACCAATCTCGGTAGCGATTGATACCCTAACGTGGGATTCTTTATATATATATATATATATATTTATTGTATATAATATAAGTAACATAAATTCATTGTAATTTTAGTGTGGTAAAAACACTCACTTTTATAAAAAAAATTTTATATACTTATATTATATAATATATTTATCTATATATTATATAATATATATATATATATATATATATAGAATATATATTTATATCTATACGGGGTTTTAATGTAACTTTAAAATTGCTGTTTTTGTATTATTATTATGTGTATACTGTTATTTAGATCTGTTATTTAAACGGTCTGATTATCGCAGTTGTATGTGTGACATGCTGTACAAATGTATTGTGGTTTGTTCTTTTTTTCTGCTATTTACTGTACATTGCTTTGTGATACTTTTATATAAAAAGCACTATATAAATGCAATAAATAAAGTAATAATAAAGAAACAAGGGAGGGCATCGCTAAGCCGCTGGAAAGATGTTTGACAAATTAATACAGACAGAAGATGTCCCTGCTGACTGGCGTGTTGCAAATATAGTGCCATTTAAAAAGGGAGATTGTAAGGGGAAACCAGAAAACTACAGACCTATCAGCCACAATTCCATGTCATATAAAATCATGAAATCAATCCTGAGGGAAACTAAAGAAGTATCTATACAGCAGTGTCAAAGTATGAGACATGGATTAAAGATGGTCCTGTAATAAAAATCTCTTTCCAGATGTTTTTATTTTATTCCAGATAGGGGCCTCCACTCAAAACTGTTGTAGTAAAGCTGTCAGGTCAAGGCTGGTTTGAAGTTTCAAATAAAAGCACTCCTAAACACAGAGTACCTTTTGCCCACACAAGTTACGCAGGATTCAAACAGGTCTTAGCCTTCACTTAAACTCCCAACAAACATCTATGACCTGCTTTTATACCTGTCTGCTTAATCACAGACAGATATCTCTCATTCACAAGAGCCAGTGTTTCCTATACTGGCTCTAATTCTAACCCCATGGTATACTGGGGGATGTAGTCCTGTACTAAACTTCACAGACTACATCTTCCACTCTCCTCCTACTCTGCCACATTGTCTTGTCATAAGTTTCTGAAGGAGACAGAAGAGGTTTGAGATACACATTACTCCAGGACTGTCATATCCAAAAAGCATCCATGCAAAAAATAAATCTAATATAGGAAATGATCAACTTCAATTATGTCTTCAACAATGATTTGTATTAAGAATCTTACATAAAACATACATTTTTGCAAGCATGTTTGCCTACTCTTCAGCTTCATCATTTTCAAATGATTATATTACTTAAATTGCCATTTAATGAATAAAGAACTGAAAAGCAATCACTACATTTACACTGCTATTAGTACAGGTAATCACTCCGCTTTGAGTGATTGTTCATTTAGACAGCAAACATTATAAGAAGGCATTTAAAAAAAAAAAAAAAAAAAATGTTACACTCAGAGTCAGGATTCAGTGAATCATCGATTGGTATATAACCATATATATATATATATATATATATATATATATATATTGGTCACAGACTGCTGGGGTATTTATTGCATGCTTGTCACACATGACCACTTTTAACTTGACACTGGTTCGTACCTAAGGTGTGACTCAGACCCTAAACTCCTGCAGTCACACAAGCACTTGTAAGGGCCTATTGAAAGTAATATTTATTGTACATGTTCAATATGTATGCCTTTAAAGAAATGCATCCATAATTAAATGGATTTCAATATAGTATGTTATTTTTTGTAATTGCTTGCTTGGAATCTACAAAGCAAAGGCTTGTTATTATTTTGCTTACTGATACATTACATATTTAAAATGGTCAATTACTGTCCACTGAATTAAAATTGTTGTGGTTGGCAGCATTCCCAATGTGTTTATAGTAATGTACTCTGGGCTTGGAATACAATTATATATAATAATACATTTTAAATAATGTTACAAACACTTAATATGGCAAATATAATGAAATGAATGTGAAATGCTCTGAAATTTGTTCAGATCACTGGCATTTTTTTTCTTCGATACTGTGGAACATTATTATAGTACTTATTGCTGTGTAAACCCTTGTTCCAATTTATTTAGTACTTGCTTATAGATCACCACTTACTGCTTTAATATATATATATATATAGCAACAACTATGCACCTGATGAAGACACGTTGAGTGTCAAAATGCGTTGTTTGTTTTCTTTTAATATGTTGGAACAATAAAACATCAGTGGTCATGTTTTAAGTCAAAAAAGATGTTTTGAGAGTGTTCGTAATTCCTTACAAACTTGTTTCTATATATATATGTCGAGCATGGTTCCAGCTGTCCTTATATTGGATGGACAGTTGGAGCCTTGTCACATATTCTAAATCACTGCACTGCCTCACAGAATTCGAAATTACCAATAGACATCTTGTTTACAGTTACAGGTATACAGTAACTATACAATTGTGTGACCAATTACCAGTAAAAAAAAATCCCAAAAGTAGTAAGTACACATGCCAATTTGGATTAAGAACAATTAAATGAACTGGAAAATTTAAAAAATGCTGTCTTTCAGGACTGGCTGAAACTAAAAACAAATTGTCTCAACTGTGGAAAAGGTACAATCTTTAGAAAATACTAAGGGATTTCTGTTGAAATGTAAGAAATGCCCAAGGAGAACAATATAAAATTTCAAGCTACATTATTCTCCGAGCTGGAATAAACCACTGTCTAAATGAAAACAAAACTGGGGAATCTATCAATATACACACTCACCCTCACTTCAACAGTGTCTTGCACTGAAAGGAAAAAAATTAATTCAGTGCTGTCTCAACTCCGCCACCTGGTGGATCTTTTTAATAGCAATGTACAATTCAACACAATATCAAAAATAAAGATTTATTACTTTTGCATGTTTCAATTAAATTAATTTACTTAGTGTGTAGTTCAAAGTTATAAATGGGACTACTTTATTGACATAAGGATAGTGAATATTTTTTTGGCCACTAAACATGATTTATGATTTTATTTCCAAATCCAATGTTTCACCTGGATTATAAATTCAGTAATGCTCGACAAGGCGTCTAGACGGTTGGAGGCACTCGACTTCGTCTCTTACCGCACAACGCCCGAGATGTCCGTATATTGGACATATTCGGAACACCCTGTCAGCCTTTATTGGACATATATGTAGGAACATATTCGGGAAAAGCCTTATATAACAATATATATATATATATATATATATATATATATATATATATATATATATATATATATATATATATATATATAGATATTATAATATATATATAGTCATACAGACTCGACTGTGGTGACCCGTTATTTATTTCTATTAACAGTGTCACCAAAAAACTCCCCACACATGTGATAAGTTAGAATGGTGTTCATATGACAGCTTCAAAAGTAGGAAGGATCTTCTTGTGTCGTCACATCAAAAAAACAAGATGAAAATAATCAGAAGTTTTACTTCAAAGCTAATTTCACAGATGATAATCAAAAGAAAACTTTTTTATTATCGATCCTCATTGAAGAGAAAAGAAAGCTACATGCAGATTGTTGTACATTTGCTCTAGATTCATCATAGCGCTGGCTAGTGCTAGCGTTCAAGTAGGCTTTAGATTAGGTTTAACAGCTGTGTCACATCGAAGATATTTTATCCGTGTAACATAATGAAATTGAAACCACGACCCAATAATATCTATAAGAACTTCTCGATGAGCGACCTGAATGAAATACAGATATATGTCTTGCTTACACTACAGTTTGGCAAAAGCTGTTACAATTTACAACAAGTAGCGTCTTTAAAGAAATTGCCACAAAAATTGACCCCAATTCCACTGCAAGAAACAATGAGAAATTTGGCGACTACCTTTGCAGCGAAACCCTGAAATCAGCGGTAGATCTACCGTTTGTGTGCAGAATGTGTGATTACCAAAGTGGCAGGAGCAAATTATTATTTACAATTGTTTTGTAAATTAAGAAGCAGGTTCGCAGTGAGATTTTGAACCTAACAGAAATATCTGGACACTGTAATGCAGAAAATCTGAGTGCAGCCTTATTCAATTGTTTGGACAATAAATAAAATAATGATCCAATACAGAAAATAGTGTGGTTTAAATTCGACTGTGCGTTGGTAATGCTAGCACAGCATTATGAGGTAGGTTTATTTTATAATTAAATGTACGTGATATATGATCGTGTTCATTAGCGAGGTCAGTATTTTGCACGGTGTCCGTCGTGTAACATGACCATGCTTACCCCTGATGTGTTATTTAAATTGAATTAACTTCCCTGCCCGGTGCTCCCCAAGCAAGTTTCTTTGACATTACAAAAAAAAAGGATAGGTGATTCAAGTATAATTATTTTTGATAATTATGCTGGGCAATTACAGCCATGGAAAATGTTTTGCAGCACCCTACAGAATTAACCAATTTTGCTTCATAAAGTTGAATGAAACCTGCTGAATAATGTTTTGTTAACATATTGGATTACATACCGCTTTGTAGTTTGCCATTTATTTAACAAAAAACTACAAACAATTGAAAAATGTGACATATCGAAATGTAACATGAGATACTGTACTACTATTATGGCAATATGTATATTTGTGTGATATCATTTTGTAGTTTCTTTAATTAAGTTGTGTTTTTTTTTTTATTTTTTATTATTGTCTCTCAATCCTAAAATTCTAGGTTATGGAAAACTTTTGGTTGTACCACTTTTTATCACACACTGCATTATAAATACATCAGGTGCATTATGTAAAGATAACATACCGTTCTGGTTTGCTAAAAGCCGCTGTAAACATTGGCAATGTAGACTTACGTGTTTATATATAATGAATATTGCAAGGTTTAAATGCCCATAATGGTGTATAAGTCGCCCCCCCCCCCCCCCCCCCCCCCCCCCCCCCCCCCCCCCCCCCCCCCCCTTTTTTTAAAGCTTATAGGTCACACCTTTTTTTGGACTCCCTAAAAATAACTAGAAAATAGACTTATACAAAGATTTTTACAGTAAGTAAATAATAACCAGTAACTTATTTAAGAAAATAGACATGTTTTTATTTTTTAATATTTAAATCAACTATAACTATATAGTTATATCAACTATATATAATCATGTAAAATACATTGAAAAAATAAGGTAAATAAATAACTGTATTCTTTGGAATTTAAGACACAGGCCAAATTTCTCACCCTCAATTTCAGGAAAAAATAAAAACATCAAACAATATGCATTTACAAAGATACAACCTCAGATTTTAACACAGGTATCAGCATACTCAAATTTAAGAAGCAGGCCATTTTTGAGAACAAAAAAATGGTTTAAAAAGCATGTCTTAGATTTGAAGGAATATAGTAATAATAAAATAAACATCATTGAAAAAAACCCATCAAAAACAACCTTATGGCATAACAGCTATTGTATGTACTGGTACTGTTTCTAAAGTTATCTCCAAACTGTCAAGCTCTGAACATGTTTGACCTCGGATGATGACTCTTACAGATTTCTTTGCAGTTTGTCTCATTTTTGGTTGCTGTTTCGGTGCTGGTGAAGTAGTTTCCTGAAGAGTGAATTGCAGAGTGTTCGTGTTTTCTTGGCAGCTTTTTGGGTAGTTTTTAAAACATTCAAAGGGGTCATTGCACTTTTCACATGTACAGTGTGTACACCCATGTTCAGATTGCACAGTATTTGTGCTTGAACCGTCTTTTCTTTTTAGTGACTTCAAACTGACCTCAACGACCGTTCTGTAGTTACAGTTCTGTAAAATCTTTACACATAAACAGTTCCTCAAACACATGTGCTGAAACATTCCAAAATACTTGCAGACCACTTTTCTGAAGTTAGGCTTCAGCAGTAGGTAGATGAGTGGATTATAGAGCGTGGAAGATTTAGCAAACACAGCTGGCACTGCAAAAGCTATCGGAGGGATGTTGTCCATGCAACCAAAAGCTGCCCACATGGCCACCACGGCATAAGGAGTCCATGCTGCAAAGAACCCAATGCAAACTGCAACACTGAGCTGAAAAAAACAAGAGAACAATATAAGAAAACAGTATGTAGACATCTGTGTCTCATTAAATAGCTTCGAATTACATCTGCTTTCACTGTTCCCTTACATTTTTATGATCTGCACCCATTGACATATGTAACACAGATTAGATCTGTGTTTTTGTACTAGTAAGAGCCAGTGAACAGCTACAGTACACTGATAGTAATACAAAAGGTGTTGGCTCAAACTTTAGATACTTTGGCTGACCTAGAATGTGTTACAGATGTCTTGGGCATGCAAATACTGTCAAGCAGTAACACTATATTAAACTCATCATAAAAAGGTAAGTTACAGCAGAAATTAGATAACTGTTCTTTAACACTAGAACTGCCGCGGTTATACTCATACCTAAAATCGCCGCCGACAGTCATTATGTTGGTTACATTTTAAACAACATCAACATTAAAATGAAAGAAACTATACAATACAACTCAAAAGTTTTTTCAAGCACATCACATCAAACATCTGCACAGCTGTATTTAAATGAAAATTTAAACATAAAAATTTTCAAACTTACCACTGTCAAGCTTTATTTTTTTTGTTTATTAACTGTTAACGAACAGCTAATAAACATGTTAATGTACATTATTTATTTTCTGTTAACTGTTAGTTAACTGTTATTTTCTGTTAACCCTTAACTAGAAATGAACAAATAAAGCGTGACCCTTACCACACATAAAGAACTACTTCAAAAAATGAAAAACTATAATAAAATAAACATTTTAAAAGAAACTAGTGTGTAAACAGGTACAAAACTGTAAAAACTAAAAAAAAATGTATTTCAAAACAAATGCAACATGTTTTCTTTTTGTTTGTCTTTCGGTACAGCACAGAATCTAGGTTGAGCTACAGCAGCCTGCTGCTTTGTAATTTTCTGATTGAAATGTTTCTGCCGAAGTGCTGTGGCTAGTTTCAAGATGAAATCTCTCCTACTGATATTTTCCCCGGTGCATTCCTTGTACAAAACAAAGGAATTGATGTCTGTCAGGTCCAGTGGAGATAATAACAGGCTTGTATATAAAACAAAATAGAATACTGTAGGTTATATTCAAAATAAAAACGTGTATTGTAAAAGGCAGTCAAAATGACTGATTTGGCATTTCTAGGTGGGCTGGATTATAACTTCCTTATTTTCGTGATCCTGCCTTTCAAATGTCATCTAGGTATTTAATACATGTATTTAGAAAAAGTCATAAACGGACAACCGCATAACTTTCAGACGTGCAGAGTAATTTAAATTCGAAAACCTCAAACCGTCAAAATGACTGCCGTGGCAGTTCTAGTGTTAATTTACACTTTTTAAAATATTTACAAATTAGCAAGTTTTTATTATTTTCTTAAGAGTACATTTTTATTCAACATATTACTTAACATTTCTGCTTGCTGTGGATTATATATTCCTGCCTGTTCTGATATTTTTATTTATATGTCTCTTTTGACATCTGGTTCTTATGATGAAAATGTCTTGATGAATCATAATATCCATCATCAACAAGGTAAGCCTGAAACTGCTATGTACAGGGAGACCTACTTCCAACATAAATATTCATGCCTGTCATCAAAACACAATACACAGTCTTCACACAGTACACTAAATAGAAATTCGCCTACCCAAGAATATGTTGAAAGAAACCTGGTAAAAATGGCAAACAGACAAACCAAAAGCGCCACAAGGGGGCATAAAGCCTGAGAAAACGGAGCTGACAAGAACCCAATCTCAGACGACAATTTTTTTCTAAACAGATTTTCGACTGATTATGTTGAAAAAGACATTGCAGGAACATGTGCAACACAACAGACAGCTATAGTATTAATGTGTAAGGAATGTGTTTTGTTATAAACCCAAAATATTGGTCAGTAACTTTAAAGACTATGGTCAACATGATACTTCAAGAGCCCAATTTAATACACAAAGCTGAGATGCAGACAGACAGCGTGTTTTCATCCAAACAATTTGAGGATATTTGAACTGTGCGAGTGGTGTGGTGAATAAAATAATGTCCAAACAGTTCTTTTCCCAAAAATGTCTGTGTTTTTAATAAAAAAAACACAAAGAAATGGTATCGGGGGGAACACGGCTGGTTTGCATTCCCAAATAATAAACACAATAATCCCTTGCTCGAAAGTGTGCTCTTAATTCGCCGGGGGGTGCTGGTGTCGTGTGGTGAGGGTAGTGCTCTGGTGATGTGGATATTGGTTCTGTAACCCGCAACACATCTTCTGTAAATTTCAAATAAAACTAAATTAGAAGAAATCATAGTCATTAGTGTACTATTTCATGTATTATGCACTTTCAACTATATTTAGTGTACTATTTAATGTATTATGCATTTTCCACTGTATTCAGTGTACGATATTATGCTACTATCATGTATTATGTACTTTCCACTGTATATCATGTTTTATGCATTTCTTCACTTGTAGTATTATGGATCTTCTTGTATTTATTGCATCTTGTAAAGCGCTTTGTGATAGTGTTTCCACTATGAAAGGTGCTATATAAAATAAAGATTGATTGATTGAAATGCACTGCCACAAATATAAAATACATTCCTTATTTTCTGTTGGGAAATCTATGACTTTTTGAAAATCTGTATTCCATACCAATGTCATAATGTAACTGAAATGTGACTGCTAACTTTACAGCGTAGTTTGTTATCTATATTTTACTCCCACTATATGATGGTTGATTTCAAATCTACAAACACAGTAAACAACACTGTAGGGAGAACAATCTCAAGCCAGAAAAAACAACAAAAAAAATGTCTGAATTAGTCTGAGTCATCGAAATCACGTCTGACTAACTCAGCTCCTAAGGAGAAAATTTGTACGTTTAACGTTATGATGTCATTTTTAGCAGTATTTTTGACACTGAGGGGGAAAATAAATACCTGTTACACACACCAGTGACAGTGGTGCTGGTATCAGTGTATATAGCTTATATATTGTAGCCAACAGCATTCATTAGTACCTTCAGGTTTCTGTAATTCTTTGGTCACAGAAATCAACGAAGAATTCACACATAGGGTCTGAATACAGTGATGGCTGCTGAAAACCAAAAAAAGTTTGGAAATTGATCATTTTCTCACACGCAGTTTAGAAACTCTACATTCTCTCTCCATTGTCATGAGAATAGTATGTGCATACCAAGCACATTCCTAATGCTATAATTAGTGTATGGCAAAAACATTGTACAACTTTAAATGGGTACACTGCCTTCTCACAGTAAAAAGCCACTCTAATTGACCAAAAAGCTTTCTTATATTCACGAGACTTCAGCAGTGAAGATTCCGTTTGTGACGTAACCTTGTGCAAATTCTACTATAACTAAAGGCAGTACTAATTAATTCTTTATTAACAAATGAGATCTGCTGGAAATAGTCCTGGCAAGCTTCTCTGACCAAATAGGAAAAAATAAGTATACAGTGTGAGGGGTTTAGAGACACCATTAAGTGATACCATTTATTCAACATTTCAAATTATTGCCATTTGACTCATAAATAAGGCCTTGTGTAATTCGAGATTTCACAGGCTGTGCGGAAATCATGAAATTAGCCCCAAACTGCGATTTTTACAATATTCTTAAGAAATAAAAATGAATTTTCATAATTATTATTTGTATTTTATACCAAAAAAAATCCCATTAACGAAACTGTACTATTCGCCATGCACAGTGCTGTGCAGTTATTAAGTCATGTGACTATAAGCAATCTAGGCAGGACATTAAAATACTACACACTGTAAACAAGAAAATTGATGTCTTTAAAAAGACTAAAATGTGTCTGGAGCAGATCACATAAAGCAGTATCCAGCAGGGGTTACACAGTAATGGAGGTAAGCTCTTCTCAACGTCCTGCAACGTTACTGTAGATCACTACTGAAACTCGTCTGTTGACAGGCATTTAGATTCAAGTATTCAACAAAGAGAATGGCAGAAAGCCAGAGCAGTCCTGTGACTGCTTTACTTACAAAAGGCAAAAAACTGTGATTTCCATGTTTCAAAAGTCCACTGAAAGCCGTGAAGCACAAAACAAATTACATTTTGACCTGACAGAGGCGTTTGTTTGCATTGATATCCCTCTTGTAAAACTGGACAACCAAAACTTACGTAAATTCTTCAGACAGAGTGTAACAAATGGTGGAGCAATGCCTTAATCAGCCCAGCTGAGACATGAATAATTACCTAAAGTTGCCGAGTATCACAAGCAGGATGGAATTAGTAAAACAGTCTGGTTGCTTGTCAGTGGTCACTGATGAGTTGACTGATGCACAAGATCAGTATGGGTTACACATTGTATTTGTTTTGCAAGACCTAAATGGTGAACATGTGTGGCCAAGTGCCTCGCCCCTGTGTGTATTTTGTGTTGCATAGTAGTCATTGGTACACGGGATATAAAAGGGTCTGTGTAACATGAGTGTTTAAAATGTATATTTGTATTTAGGCACGAGGATTGCACAGCACTTCACATGCAAGTAAAACGTAATAATATGTGAGCACAGGGAATTGCACTTTATTAATTCACGTGCAGTTGTACCATGACTCCAATTGAATGATTGATTAGCAATTGAGTCTTGGTACAGCTACGTAAAAGCAGTTTTCACTCACTTGGGGTTGTGTGTTCGGTGACTAGAGAACGGGTGTGGAGAGGAGAAAATAATAACATAAAGTAAATCATAAATTCAGCTCACCGTGTTTGTCTGTGTGGTTCGTTTTTGTTTGTCTCTTTGTTTTGGCTGCCAGTGCCATGTCCTGTTTTTTGTCCTTTTTTATTTTATAATAATAAACCGTGCAGCAGCACATCCATTTATCATTTCATCTTGCAGTACTGTGTGTTTCTTCTGGTCTGACGTCCCCACTACAGCCGTCTTTGTCACAACATACAACTGATATACTAGAACTGAAAGCTGTCCTTGCAGATACACTCTACCTACAGGCTGTTAATTACAATACCGTTTCACAAGCTACTGTAAAGTGCTTGAATAACTTTGATGTTGATTTTGATGACAGTGCATTTATCTCTATATTTGCTGTTTAAAAAATAATAATAACCTGTAAACATAATTTGTAAAATAATTCTGTGCACATTCTGCAAAATATGATACTTCAGCCATGACACTGCCGTGAATTTGAAAGAAAATTTCCACGATTTTCACAGGGCCTTACTCAAAGTGTGTTATAGTTTACTTGTTTTATAAACAAGGTTATAACAAATACTGAAGCTACTGCAAAAAATGCATTCCTTTGCAATAAATAAATAACGAAGCCCTTTGCAAAGCACAGAAAAAAATATTTTTTACATCCTTTACACTTTTGTTATCTTCATGTTTGGTCATCAGATAGCTGATTATTTTATGCCAAAACTTTTTTGTCCCTTAGCAATAAGATGCTATTCATTGTACACTAGCCTGAAGTAGCATCTGTCATAGTTACCTACTAAAGTCACGTTCGGACTCCAAAATGTATTAAGTTAGAATGTAGCTCGCAATTGGTCTGTATTATTATTGCTGCAAGCAACAGACTTTACCAGGCTTGAGCAACCAGAGTTGAAGTAAAATCTATTAAACCTAATTCACTGAGCAAGATTTGTTTTGGAAGAACAAAAACATCAGCTTGCTGCAGGATTTACAGAACAAATCCCAGAAATTAGATTAGCATCTACTGAGAAATGTGTTGAACTTGTATGGACAAGGGTATACCAGATCCCCAGTATCAACACAAAATATATAACCGCATTCTACTGTGAGAGCCCTGCACTGTCCCTGCAGAATTTGGATTTAGGTATTTATTATTATTATTATTATTATTTACTGTGAAATGTAGATGAGTAGGGTAGTCTATTGTAGATTTACGAGTATTTTGAAAATGTACTGTACTAAACAGTTTGACTGGATATTTTGTATGTCATTAACCTAAAGGGCTGATATTAGCTCCGTTCAAACTGTAGACTACCATAAGGATCAGAATTGCTGAAGATACAGCTCTGTAAGAAAACCTGTATAAATTATATATGTAGGTTACATTGTCTTATTTATTTTAACAATAGAAAGCTTCTGAGGTTTCAGGCAGGAAATCTGTAGAAGTGTCTGGTACATTCATTGGTTAATCTACAAACCTATTACCAGCAAGTTCCAATTAACCTATAAGGTATGTGTGTGTGTGTGTGTGTGTGTGTATATATATATATATATATATATATATATATATATATATATATATATATATATATATATATATATATATCCTATACCTATTTGGATACCTATTTGGGAGTGGAGTCGGTCCTTTTTTCTGGGGTGGATTGTTCATCAGCCTCCGGAAAAAAAGACCCACTAAGTGGTAGATTCTCTTCCAAAGTACAGAAGTTTGCTCTCTACTTAAGCACAACGTAAGATGAAGTATTGAAACAGAATTAGTTGCTCTGCTAAGCACATCTTAAAATGCAGGTATTGCTTAATCTCTTTATGTAGTACAGCCAATGTCTTGCATTGTGAATGATGCTGAAGTCATGAATTAGCTGCTGCCAAATCAGCCATGTGCTGCCAAATCAGCCATGTGCTGCCAAATCAGCCATGTGCAAAATTACCCTTACAGTCCATTTATTTGTTTTGTAGGCGCTTTCTGCAACAACCACTCAGCAAGCTTCAGAAACGTGAAGAATCTGTCAAAGTACACAAAAGTGCCCTTTTGGGGTTAGTTTTTTGGTCTCCTCTAGCATTCCCTAACATTGCAAGGAGCTTGTTTATCCCCTGGTACAGCTCAAAGTCCAGCACTCTACCATTGGCTGCAGCTAACACATAATTCAATATCTCCCTCAGGATTTGGTTTTCAGATTTTTCTAAATATCAATTCTTCAGGATCAAGAACAATTAAAACAGTAATTTGCCTAGGAAATTCAATTTCATCATTCACATTATTTTTTTAAGCACATGCTAGCCTAACTTACAAGAAGGGAATTACTTCATATAACTTTTACTTTTATAAAGAGCCATCTGTACACGTTTTTACAAAAGCTACTCGTCGCCTTAGAATCTATTATACTTGCTTCTCTAGTGTATTGCTTCCAACCTCTGAGAAACTGGATGTTCTATCACTCACTCACATACCAATCCTCCAGATCAACAAACCATCTCAACGGATCCAATAGAAAATCTGTTGTAATTTGGAAATGACGCTGTAGGACATTCAAGGATCTGCTTCAACATTCAGGATACAAATGTCTTTACAGGACATCTAAGATCTACTTTAACCATTTTCAAAACCACCCATCACAAGGAGTCCTGGAGTTCTGTCAACACACTGCTCCATATGATTCTCCCCATTCAATAATGTCCTTCTAGAAACGATGTTCATTTCTGCTACCGTGGGTTCCTCCGGCATGGCAAAATCACCACCAAAACCTGTTCCTTGGTTCTGCTTTCTCGTTTTCCTAAATAGGGGTGTGTGCCTTTACCCCTCCTCCCAGAGAACTGCTAGGAGTCTGCCATAAGTGTGGATAGTGTACCTTATCCATGTCCCTAGAAATGAGGGTTACTCACACGTAACCGTAGTTCTAGTAGTAGTATATGATGCACATCAAACAACCCACCAATCTCCCCTGGCATATGGCACACCGATTCTTGCTTCCAACTTGTAAGATTTGACATCACAGGCCTGTGCTGAGGAGGATACCACCCGAGTGGGTAGAAGGAGCAAGTTTAAAGACCTTCTGACCAGAATCAAAGGGGGAAAAGAATATTATCTGCATGCCATTCAGGCCTTTCTGAAGCAGTCGACCTGCAAGTATTCATGTTAATTGCAAACCTCATGAAGAGGGTAATGCAGAACTAGACTTTGCCACAACCCAGGCAGGCAAGGATCCAGTCTCCTGTTTTGCCAACACTGTCACAGTAGATGTCGCTCCATCTGAACACCACAATGGAAACCGCCTAACGCAGATTTTTCCTTGTTGGTGTCCAGTCCAGCTTTTCTGAGCTAAATGGTAACAAAGTGTGGAGAAACCCATGTTACTATGTAAATTGAGAATCTGGTTACCAACATTGTGCCTCACATATGGACTGTAAAATATACAGTAAATAGATGCCTCTGGTCCAGCTTCTAGGCAATCAAGATACAATGACAGCAAAGTACAACATATTTAGTAGATACAGCATTGAAATGTTGTTTTGGAAAAGTATAGCATGGAGGGCAAAATTGAAAAAAGTGAAGTGGAAAACTATGAAGGTTGAGATGTTATAGTAATAAAATAATGACTTGGATCGCATTATTGAGGAGTTTGGTGATAAAACGAGTGATCAGGAGAGGATGTATCAGTATATACATCTATAAAGAGGTATTTGAAAAATACAGCAATAAAAGGAGTGGGGCTTGGCTGGAGATACAGTACTGAGTGTCCTGTTGCAATTCAATGCCTTTTAAACCTGTTTTACACTGAAAAAAAGAAAAAAATTTAAACAGCAAATGTAAAATAAACAGTGAGTATAAAATAAACTGGACCTGATGCGCCTGACAAGTGCTGAATAAATGGACCGCTAAGGGTTAAACTCCTTTTCCAGTGTGCAGTGTCCTACAGTGTGTTCTGTGAACGGGATGTATGGTTTTCTAAAGCAAGATGCTACAACCGTCAATAACACTAGAACTAATAAACATAATATTATATAATGTTTGATAAGTTTATTTTTTAAATAACCCTACATATTTTGAACCTGTTTACTCTGTCACCTATTATTTTTTTAGTTAACACTAGAACGACGTTTATAGGCATACCTAGAACAACCATGACCTGTCAATTTGACCACCATATTAAAAACACCATGAATATTAAAATGAACGGACAAACAATTGAATATAAGTCGAAGTTTTATTCAGGAATGTCATATAAAGCATCTACACAACTAAAACATTGTAAATAAAATGGACATTTGAACAGAATGTGTTTATATACAGACATATTACACAAAGCACAACCTCAAAAAAATCATAAAAAATGAAATAAATATTTGAAAATACATTTGTGTATTCACAGGTATATCATGTACATACAAAGCTGTACAACTGAAATTATGTAAATAAGCATAAAAAACAAATTAAAATAAAAGGGTTTATATTGCCTACATAACAAAGCGCACATACGCAACTGAAGCTGTGCATTTATACACAGACATACTACAATTAGAATGGCATGGTGTGGCAGTGTGCTGCTCCGCCCTTGTGGTGTGTTAATGTTGGTGTATAGGTATTGGTGCACAGGATATAAATGGGTCTGTGCAGCATGAGTGATTTAAAATATATAGTTGTATATAGGCACAGGGATTGCACAATCACTTCACGTGCATTTAAAGTACTTAATAGTATGTGAGCACGGGGTTGCACAAATTAGTTCACGTGCTGGGATTCAAGTGAATAATTAATTAGTAATTGAATCCCGGCACAACAGTATATATAGATACACATTTCACTTACTCTGGGTTGTGTGTTCAGTGAGTGGAGAACGGGTATGGAGAGGAGAGAATTAAAAATGAAACTAAAGAAAAAGTAAATATAACCGTTTCTTTGACTCACCTTGTTTGTTTGTCTGTTCGTCCACTGTCTGTTTTGTTCTGTCTATTTATTTTGGCCTCAAGTGCCGTGTGTGTTTTTTTGTTTAAACTTTTTTATTTTATAAACGCATTGAGTGCCGCAGCATCTCAGTTTCACCTGCCAGTACTGCCTGTCTGTGTATGCTCCTTTCTGGTCTGACATCACCCTACACCCTACATGACGTCAGAACCGGGACAACAGCACCTCCGAGACAAGGCCAGGAAGAGTACTGCGGAGAAAAAAAAAAAGGGCAATGGCAGAAGACGCCATCAGGCTGCGGGACTGGATCCAGGACTAGATCCATCCGGGTCCTGTGGCTGATGGACAGGGAGCAATGGGAGGCCAATGAGTGCAAACACACCCCAATCACCCTGGAGGAAGGTGTGAAGTTGGTCCTCTGCTACCTGGAGGCAACAATAAACAGAACAGCAGCCTAGGTAGCAGGGTCTCCAGCGCCTAGATGGGGGGAGCACGAGCATCCAGCACCCAGACGGGGGGAGCACGAGCATCCAGCACCCAGACGGGGGGAGCACGAGCATCCAGCACCCAGACGGGGGGAGCACGAGCATCCAGCACCCAGATGGGGGGAGCACGAGCATCCAGCACCCAGACGGGGGGAGCACGAGCATCCAGCACCCAGACGGGGGGAGCACGAACATCCAGCACCCAGACGGCGGGGAACACGAGCATCCAGCACCCAGACAGAGGGGAGCACGAGCATCCACCACCCAGACAGGGGGCAGCACGAGCATCCAGCACCCAGAGGGGGGGAGCACAAGCATCCAGCACCCAGATGGGGGGAGCACGAGCATCCAGCACCCAGACAGGGGGGAGCACGAGCATCCAGCACCCAGATGGGGGGAGCACGAGCATCCAGCACCCAGACGGGGGGAGCACGAGCGTCCAGCACCCAGATGGGGGGAGCATGAGCGTCCATAGCCCAAGGGGGTGCTGTCCCCAC